>NW_027032984.1:0-5532 GCF_034236695.1 Oncorhynchus nerka | reverse complement strand
TACACCAGGGGTGTCAAAAGTCAAATGGGCGGAGGGCCAAATAAAAAAATCAGCTACAAGGCAGGGCCGGACTGTTCGAATGTTCATTGAAAAATTTTTTAAATGGCGCATATAGTCTAGTGAACCTAATTGAACCTACTGAAAACCTAACAAATATATTACAATATGATCAGATAAATAAAGCAATATTTTCTTATGGCTCTGTCAGTAATCTTTAATTTTCAACAGACACAAAGACAAATTTCCTTTATATAAATATCCCCATAACATGAACATTAAATGAAAGAAACCGGTATTCAGGCACCATCAGTAGACTATATTTTCTATTTTAGCAAAGTGGGCTAAATTTTACTTCAAAAAAAAAACAATAATAGCAATTTTCTATCATCCACTCAACTGAAATATTTTTAAAATATAATTGGATTGAAATACAAAAATAAAGTGCAAAAATCTATTAATCAAAAACAACACTTTGTTTAAGGAGAAGTAACATGCAGTGAAAACAAATATTAAATTTTAACTTTTAAACTTGAACTAGAGTAAAAACTCTAAATATGTGATTGCACAGTAATGTTCACTTGTTTGAGGTTGAGGGTGATACTTGGTGGTGTCCCATCTTTTCCACAGGTTCATCAATGTTCGGAAGTAAAGCTCTGAGCTGAAGAAATCCTCAGAATTGAATTAGGTGTTCAGCAGTAAGTCGACTTCTGTGTGATGTTTTGTTCAGGTTCATCAAAGAAAACAGTTGTTCACACACAGGTATGTGCTGCCAAACATAGACAACGTTTGAGCAGCCTGGATGCGCACTGAGGCATTGTGCGGGGAGGAAGCAGGGCGAACTCCGCAGCACCCACTGCCGCATATTTTTGCCCTCAGTGCATCATTGCATTGGAGGTCAATCAACTCCATTTGGAGGTTTGGTGGTGAGCTTTCACGTCAACAGCAAATGGGTTACCGAGCAGTTCCAACCTGCTTTTTGTGCTTCAAAGTCAGCAAATCGCGTCGAAAGTCAGCGGCAAGCATACCTATTTTATCAGCCAACTGTGTGCTCGGGAGCGCACTGGTAGAGAGCTTCTCTTTCATGGTCTGGCAGCTGGGAAAGTGGCAAATTTTCTTTCGCATCTCGTCTCCCACAGAGTCAGTTTGGTTTTAAAATGCCTTCACTGTACTGTACATATCAGAGATGACACGATCCCGACCCTGCAGCTGCAAGTTTTATTGCATTCAGATGACTCGTAATGTCACACAGAAAAGCCATTTCACACAGAAACATTTCGTCTCGGAGTTGTGTTGTGTCTTTCCTTTGCTGTCAGAACAGACAAATCTCCTCACGAAGCTCGAAACATCTTTGAAGCACCTTTCCTGGCTTAGCCATCGCACCTCTGTGTGATAAGGCAAATCCACCATGCTCCGTTTCTAACTCCGTCAGAAATGCCTTGAACTAGCGGTGATTCAAACCTTGGCTCTGATAAAGTTAACTGTGCGTGATGATGCTCATTACATGCTCCATTTTCAAGGCTTTACCGCACAACGCTTCCTGGTGTATGATACAATGATAAGCTGTCAGCTCACCTGTCGCGTTTTTCCTCTTGCATCTTTTCCCGTATCTTCGCCACCAGTCCGCTCCTGTGTCCACACATACTTGAGTGCTCCGTCGGTTTGTCAAACCCCACGAGTTTTTTCCCAAGGCAGCTCCATCTCATTTACATCTTGACACCTCTTCATACAAATCATGCCCGTAGTTGTGCCATGCATAGGACGTAAAGCCAAAAACTCCTCTGTCAGCTTAGGTTGGAGTCCCTCCTTGGATGAAAATTGACAACTGGGCAATGTCAGAAATGTCGGTGCTCTCATCACAGCCAAAGGAATATGCAATAAAATCTTTTCCCTTTTTCACAAGCTGCTCTTTTAGATTGATGGACAACTGGTCTACTCTCTCGAAGCAATGGTGTTTCTGCTCAGACTCACATTTAAAAAAGTTGCCTTTTTCTGGGCAAACTTCGTCACAAACTTTAATCATGCAGTTTTTGATGAAATCCCCCTCTCCGTAAATGGCCGGGCTGATTAGCGATCTCTTTCTGCCAAAATAAAACTGGCCTTGACAGCAGCCTGGCCTTGTGATTTGGCTTTTTTGAACAGAGCCTGTCGAGATTTGAGGCCTCGTTTTAAATTCCTCTGCCTTTTGCCTTTGTTTCCATGTCCATATTCTTGTTTTTGTCCGCGTGTTTCGTTTCATAATGTCGTCTCAGATTATACTCTTTCAGTACCGCCACACTTTCTCCACAGAAGACACACAGGTTTTCCAGCTACCTTCGTGAACATATACTCCGACTCCCACCTTGTTTGAAACCCCCGGTTCTCAGTATCACCTTCCGTTTTGCCATTTTTGATGGTATCTGAGAAAGTAAATTTTACTGTGATGCTGACTACTGCTGTAAAATAAATATTAGAAATGAAGCAGCCTACTGCTCGGTCGTCACCTTTGCATTGTGGGAAATGTAAGTATTGGTGCGTGTAAAAGATCTGCGGGCTGCCGGCTTGCTGCGGGCGGTTCTAATAATAAATTAAAGATCATCCAGGGCCGTAAAAAAGCCTTCTTGCGGGCTGGATGTTCTTGTGAGCCTTGACTCTGACTTATGTGCCTTACACTGTGTACAAGACAGTAGTTTTGGAATTGTTAGTTAGATTACTTGTTGGTTATCACTGCATTGTCCAACTAAGAAGCACAAACATTTTAAGCTACACTCGCATTAACATCTGCTAACCATGTGTATGTGACAAATAAAATTTGATTTGATTTGAGAGAGTATTGCAATTATTCTGCATACCCTCATATCTTAAAAAGCTGCAATTTGTGATAATCAGCACCTCAAAGACACCACTTCTGGCTCCTGTACACTACTTTGTGTAAATTGTTGCGTGCCGCTTCGACCGCTCAGAATGGCTCGCTTGTGGCGGTGCTTACCAGAATATGTCAGCATATAGTTAGCAGCAGTTAGGTTGTGCATCAAGAATAAAGCATAGCGCATTTGTATGAAGGTCTGGTTATTAAATGAATAGGTTCTCCACATGGCTTGGAGAACCTATTCAAGTAAGTAAATACTTTTCGAAAATGTAAAAAAAAACAACGATGTATTATTAGCTAACTAGCTACAGTGCAGGCTAACTAAAATGAGCTGCTAATATAGCTAGCTAGTTATATAGACAACTGTACATACTGTATAGCTGAATTAAATATCACAAGCTACCAAACTTCATATTAGCTAGCTATCTTGATGTATTTATCATTGTAAAAAATAAACTCCAAATGCATTTGTTGGTAGGTAGCTAACAGCCATGGAGGAAGGTGAAAGAATAGCCGCTCCAACTGTAAAAGAAGGGAGAGAGTAGGATATGCTGGATAAGGCAGATACTGTTGTACCACTTGCAGTTTGGAACTGTATGTATGTATGTATTAATTTGTGATGCTATCCTTGATATGATCCTGCTCTCTTCACATGCTACACATGCACGTATGTGCACATGCATCTAACTATCAAATGTTATCATGATTTGTTATAAGAGATATTATACTTTAGGTCCACAATGACCTGGTGATGTAAAAGTCTAATAATGACATTATATTCCATATTCCTACAGACTGTAGATTCCTTAAAAAACGATTGCCTAAAGTTACAGTTTTAGGGCACTGCACAGTTGGGTGACCAGGGCCATCTTGGACTGCCTCGTGGGGAAATCAGGCGTGTGTAGAAGGCAACCTGTGTCCTGCATAACACATGAGGACCAGGAGGATCTGCAGCTTGCCGCCATGTGCGAGAGGAGATGTCTGCTGCTCTCGTGATGTTTCAGGATGGGGTCTAACAATGAGGCAATCAAAGGGAGGCAATCCGTGTGCAGGAGATATTCACCTGCTACTTTTTCAAATAGGGTGCTGTTCCCTGGCAACACCATAGACTACACTATGCAACCAACAACCAAAGGCTCTTTTAAGAGCCATCCATATTAATAAGAGTATTCTTTCATTTTACTTAGCTATGTCAACTGCAGTTATTCAATTCCCAGTTTATCTCCCCATTGATTTCTACTTCTCAGGTGAGGTGCTGTTTTAGGTAAGGGTTGTCACGGTGCTGACTTTTGCCCAATGCCTGCAGCAAAAGCCTCTACCCCGTCCTCTGGCTGGGCAGAGTACTTTGGGACTTTAGTTACTTCGGTGTAACAAGGGCCTTGCCCTGCGGCCCTACCAACCCTTCTATTTATTCATTAATGGCCCTTTGCGTGAGTTGGGTTTGTTCCTTCGTTCACGTTGTCACTCCCTTATTTTCCGGTCTAGTATGAGGCCTTGGATAGAATATACTCCTATTTAAATATTCTTAGCGTTATGGATTCCTCCTATATTTCCTTACCCTCAAGTTATCTTTACCTATGTATATATCAATACCTAATAACAACTCTAGTAGTTATTATGCTCGTCAGCTAATGTAGTCACTCGGAAACTAGTATTGGTATATGTTTTGACTTTCTTAAAAATATATTATTGTCACACAATGAAATATTCTTTAGTGCAATCACTTTAACCTATAACCAGGGTCACTTTCTGTTCAGTGAGAGTGTCAAAGTGATTTGCTCTCAGATCGTTAATCTGGCCTAGTTGTCAAAGTTTCAAGCTTTTATTAAGTTTTTGTCTTATACACATCATTACAATTCAATGGTTATACAGTTTCTCAATACAACAATAATGCTCAATCAATCCTTAATGCTTTAAGCTATGCCAGATAATATTGCAAAACTTTAAATGCGTTAACACTTCTAACAATATTGACTAAATAGCTAAAATAGTTCAATTACCTTAAATGCTCAGCCCCTTTGTCACTTTCCGTAATCGGTATTCTTACAGCTATGGCGCTAGATTCGAATTCCACTATCTCTATACACTTCAACTCTGTGTATGGACTCAATATATTGTAACTGATACTTGGCTATTTTCCTTGAATTGCTAGTCACCTCTGGTTTCTGGTGTCAAAAATACGAACGCCCGCTTTGTCTATGTGATCAAGAGGTGATTAGACCTCTGTTTTTCGGAGACTCAGTCGGGTTCACAAGATTCAACCAGCTTCTTCAGAGTATGACCCAATAAGTACTTAAGCAAAAATATCCAGCTCTCAAAATATTGTTCTAGTCCAACAAAAAGTGTATATCCTAATACTATTCACTTCCAACTCTGTGCATAGACACAATATATGTAACTGGTACTTGGCTGTTTTTCCTTGAATTGCTAGTCACCTCTGGTTTCTGGTGTCAAAAATGTGAACGCCGCTTTGTCTATGTGATCAAGGGTGGTTAGACCTCCCTGTTTTTCGGAGACTCAGTCAGGTTCACAAAGATTCAACCAGCTTCTTCAGAGTATGACCCAATGACTTAGCACAATTATCCGGTTCCCAAAATATTTTTTACTCTATCAAAAAGCATATAGTGCAATAGTAAATTTACCTATGATGATTCTCCATATGAAGTCTGTTTCATATGTTAGTGAGG
>NW_027032983.1:0-5531 GCF_034236695.1 Oncorhynchus nerka | reverse complement strand
CTAAGATACAGTAGAATAGGATAGAATACAGAACATACATATAGGATGAGTAATGTCAGAGCTGCATCGGCTAAGATACAGTAGAATAATATAGAATACAGAACATACATATAGGATGAGTAATGTCAGAGCTGCATCGGCTAAGATACAGTAGAATAATATAGAATACAGAACATACATATAGGATGAGTAATGTCAGAGCTGCATCGGCTAAGATACAGTAGAATAATATAGAATACAGAACATACATATAGGATGAGTAATGTCAGAGCTGCATCGGCTAAGATACAGTAGAATAATATAGAATACAGAACATACATATAGGATGAGTAATGTCAGAGCTGCATCGGCTAAGATACAGTAGAATAATATAGAATACAGAACATACACATATAGGATGAGTAATGTCAGAGCTGCATCGGCTAAGATACAGTAGAATAATATAGAATACAGAACATACATATAGGATATGAGTAATGTCAGAGCTTCCATCGGCTAAGATACAGTAGAATAATATAGAATACAGAACATACATATAGGATGAGTAATGTCAGAGCTGCATCGGCTAAGATACAGTAGAATAATATAGAATACAGAACATACATATAGGATGAGCAATGTCAGAGCTGCATCGGCTAAGATACAGTAGAATAGGATAGAATACAGAACATACATATAGGATGAGTAATGTCAGAGCTGCATCGGCTAAGATACAGTAGAATAATATAGAATACAGAACATACATATAGGATGAGTAATGTCAGAGCTGCATCGCTACAGTAGAATAGGATGAATACAGAACATACATATAGGAATAATATAGAATACAGAACAGAACATACATATAGGATGAGTAATGTCAGAGCTGCATCGGCTAAGATACAGTAGAATAATATAGAATACAGAACATACATATAGGATGAGTAATGTCAGAGCTGCATCGGCTAAGATACAGTAGAATAATATAGAATACAGAACATACATATAGGATGAGCAATGTCAGAGCTGCATCGGCTGAATGCAGTAGAATAGGATACAGAATACAGAACATACATATAGGATGAGTAATGTCAGAGCTGCATCGGCTAAGATACAGTAGAATAGGATAGAATACAGAACATACATATAGGATGAGTAATGTCAGAGCTGCATCGGCTAAGATACAGTAGAATAATATAGAATACAGAACATACATATAGGATGAGTAATGTCAGAGCTGCATCGGCTAAGATACAGTAGAATAATATAGAATACAGAACATACATATAGGATGAGTAATGTCAGAGCTGCATCGGCTAAGATACAGTAGAATAGGATAGAATACAGAACATACATATAGGATGAGTAATGTCAGAGCTGCATCGGCTAAGATACAGTAGAATAATATAGAATACAGAACATACATATAGGATGAGTAATGTCAGAGCTGCATCGGCTAAGATACAGTAGAATAATATAGAATGCCGAACATACATATAGGATGAGTAATGTCAGAGCGGCATAGACTAAGATACAGTAGAATAATATAGAATGCCGAACATACATATAGGATGAGTAATGCAAGATATGTAAACATTATTCAATTAAAGTGACATTATTAAAGTGACTAGTGTTCCATTTATTAAAGTGGCCAATGATTTCAAGTCTGGATGTAGGCAGCAGCCTCTGTGCTAGTGATGGCTATTTAACAGTCTGATGGCCTTGAGATACAGTAGAAGCTGTTTTTTAATGTCTCGGTGCTCGCTTTGATGCGCCTGTACTGACCTCGCCTTCTAGATGATAGCGAGGTGAACAGGTAGTGGCTTGGATGGTACGCTATGACATTGACAAATCTAAGGTCCTATAAAATCAAAATTGTTTGAGTACTGGGGGAAATTCTTAAGAGCATACCTTCAGCTTTCTCACTGCTATCCTTATGACATCTGTGCCTTTTGGTTGGTCAACCTCTGTTACGCCAAGGAACTGCAACACGATAAAACGGCACATCATTTTCTGTCCAATAGATGGTGCTATTCACCTCTGAGCTCAACGCCTGGCGGAAATGTAATTAGAAGATCCTACCTTGACATTGTACACTATGTGATTCTTGGCCAAAGCCTCTGGGGCTGTCATCCCTCCAGATTTATCTGAAACAAACAAATGAAGGTTAAACCGTACATACATGTATTGAAATTTGATACAGAAAAAAGTGACATATTTAAGATTTAAAACATATATACAATTATTTGCCATCCAAACCCTAAACAGATACAGGATTAGAACTGAACCGGGTTCATCTTCCCCAGAAAGTGTCTGCAGTATCTATAAGCTAAATAATGATAGAAAGTGATGGCAAAACAAACAAATCATATTTTTTAAAAGGTAACAGACAAACCAATGATGCATTTGCTGTGATTGTGTTCATCTTCATTAATGCAACAACAAGAAGAGGAACTAGTGTCTTGTATCAGGAGTTACCTACATGCCATCAACGATGAGGTCTGTGTCTATGTTAACCTTCACATAACAGGTGAGCATAACCACAGCAATTTTTAGCATTGGCATTAGACCAGTGGCCCCGCTGAGTTGAGTTCCAACATCAAAGGCTACTGCTCCCCATGTGCTCAAGCCTTCCTTCCACATTCCATACAGAACCATGGGCATTACAGAAAGGTCACAAAGAGAATACAGATTTTACCTCCATGTAGAGGGATACATCAGGTAGTATTAGTGTAACCTCCATGTAGAGGGATACATCAGGTAGTATTAGTGTAACCTCCATGTAGAGGTCAGGTAGTATTAGTGTAACCTCCATACAGAGGGATACATCAGGTAGTATTAGTGTAACCTCCATACAGAGGGATACATCAGGTAGTATTAGTGTAACCTCCATACAGAGGGATACATCAGGTAGTATTAGTGTAACCTCCATGTAGAGGGATACATCAGGTAGTATTAGTGTAACCTCCATACAGAGGGATACATCAGGTAGTATTAGTGTAACCTCCATACAGAGGGATACATCAGGTAGTATTAGTGTAACCTCCATACAGAGGGATACATCAGGTAGTATTAGTGTAACCTCCATACAGAGATACATCAGGTAGTATTAGTGTAACCTCCATGTAGAGGTCAGGTAGTATTAGTGTAACCTCCATACAGAGGGATAATCAGGTAGTATTAGTGTAACCTCCATACAGAGGGATACATCAGGTAGTATTAGTGTAACCTCCATACAGAGGGATACATCAGGTAGTATTAGTGTAACCTCCATACAGAGGGATACATCAGGTAGTATTAGTGTAACCTCCATACAGAGGGATACATCAGGTAGTATTAGTGTAACCTCCATACAGAGGGATACATCAGGTAGTATTAGTGTAACCTCCATGTAGAGGGATACATCAGGTAGTATTAGTGTAACCTCCATGTAGAGGGATACATCAGGTAGTATTAGTGTAACCTCCATACAGAGGGATACATCAGGTAGTATTAGTGTAACCTCCATGTAGAGGTCAGGTAGTATTGGTGTAACCTCCATACAGAGGGATACATCAGGTAGTATTGGTGTAACCTCCATACAGAGGGATACATCAGGTAGTATTAGTGTAACCTCCATGTAGAGGATAATCAGGTAGTATTAGTGTAACCTCCATACAGAGGATAATCAGGTAGTATTAGTGTAACCTCCATACAGAGGGATACATCAGGTAGTATTAGTGTAACCTCCATACAGAGGGATACATCAGGGTAGTATTAGTGTAACCTCCATACAGAGGATACATCAGGTAGTATTAGTGTAACCTCCATGTAGAGGATACATCAGGTAGTATTAGTGTAACCTCCATACAGAGGATACATCAGGTAGTATTAGTGTAACCTCCATACAGAGGATACATCAGGTAGTATTAGTGTTACCTCCATACAGAGGATACATCAGGTAGTATTAGTGTAACCTCCATGTAGAGGATACATCAGGTAGTATTGGTGTAACCTCCATACAGAGGGATACATCAGGTAGTATTGGTGTAACATCCATACAGAGGGATACATCAGGTAGTATTAGTGTAACCTCCATATAGAGGGATACATCAGGTAGTATTAGTGTAACCTCCATATAGAGATTAATCAGGTAGTATTAGTGTAACCTCCATACAGAGGGATACATCAGGTAGTATTAGTGTAACCTCCATATAGAGGGATACATCAGGTAGTATTAGTGTAACCTCCATATAGAGATTAATCAGGTAGTATTAGTGTAACCTCCATATAGAGATTAATCAGGTAGTATTAGTGTAACCTCCATATAGAGATTAATCAGGTAGTATTAGTGTAACCTCCATATAGAGATTAATCAGGTAGTAACCTCCATAGAGGGATACATCGTAACCCTCCATGTAGAGGGATACATCAGGTAGTATTAGTGTAACCTCCATACAGAGGGAACCTCCACATCTAGGTAGTACAGGTGTAAACCTCCATGAGATACAGAGTATTAGGCAACCTCCATAGAGTAGTATTAGTGTTACCTCCATATAGAGGATACATCAGGTAGTATTAGGTAACCTCCATATAGAGAGGATACATCAGGTTGTATTAGTGTAACATCCATACAGAGGGATACATCAGGTAGTATTAGTGTAACCTCCATATGAGATTAGGCAACCTCCAGGTAGGTAGTAGTGTAACCTCCATAATCAGGTAGATGTAACCTCCATATAGAGGTAATCAGGTAGTATTAGGCAACCTCCATATAGAGTTAATCAGGTGGTATTAGTGTAACTCATATAGAGGTCATCAGGTAGGCTATTAGGTAACCTCCATATAGAATTAATCAGGTAGTATTAGGCCAACCTCCATATAGAGGTCAGGTCCAGGTAGTATTAGTGTAACCTCCATATAGAGGTCATTAAACCTCAGAGGTAGGTAGTATTGGGGTAACCTCCATATAGAGGTCAGGTAGTATTAGGTAACCTCCATATAGAGGTCAGGTAGTATTAGGTAACCTCCATATAGAGGGTCCTGCATAGGTCAGTAGTAAGGGTAACCTCCATATAGAGGTCAGGTAGTAAGGTAACCTCCATATAGGTAGAGTAGTAATGGAGTATATAGGTAACCTCCATATAGAGGTCAGGTAGTATTAGGGTAACCTCCATATATCATAGTAATGAGTAACCTCCATATAGGTCAGGTAGTATTAGGGTAACCTCCATATAGAGTCAGGTAGTATTTAGGGTAACCTCCATATAGAGGTCAGGTAGTATTAGGGTAACCTCCATATAGAGGTCAGGTAGTATTAGGGTAACCTCCATATAGAGGTCAGGTAGTATTAGGGTAACCTCCATATAGAGGTCAGGTAGTATTAGGGTAACCTCCATATAGAGGTCAGGTAGTATTAGGGTAACCTCCATATAGAGGTCAGGTAGTATTTGGGTAACCTCCATATAGAGGTCAGGTAGTATTAGTGTAACCTCCATATAGAGGTCAGGTAGTATTAGTGTAACCTCCATATATGAGATCAGGTAATATTAGTGTAACCTCCATATAGAGGT
>NW_027032982.1:0-5531 GCF_034236695.1 Oncorhynchus nerka | reverse complement strand
GCTAAACTACAGGACTGTTTAATAGCACAGACTGGAATATGTTCCGGGATTCCTCCCATGGCATTGAAGAGCACACCACATCAGTCATTGGCATCATCGTCATTGATGACGCCGTCCCCACAGTGACTGTACGCACAGTACATACCCCAACCAAAAGCCATGAATTACAGGCAACATCTGCACTGAGCGGGTCTCTAACCCGGATGCTTATAAGAAATCCCGCTAGACCCTCCGACAAACCATCAAACAGGCAAAGCGTCAATACAGGACTAAGATTGAATCGTACTACACCTCCTCCGAAACTCGTCGGATGTGGCAGGGCTTGCAAACTATTACAGACTACGAAGGGAAGCACAGCCACGAACTGCCCAGTGACACGAGCATACCATATGAGCTAAATTATTTCTATACTCGCTTCGAGGCAAGCAACACTGAAGCATGCACGAGTGCGTCAGCTATTCCGGAAAACTGTGTGATCAAGCTCTCAATAGCCGATGTAAGTAAGACCTTTAAACAGGTCAATATTCACAAGGCCGCAGGGCCAGATGGATTAACAGGACGTGTACGCCGAACATGCGCTGACCAACTGGCAAGTGTCTTCACTGACATTTTCAACCTCTCCCTGACTGAGTCTGTAATACCAACATGTTTTGAGCAGACCATCATAGTCCCCTACCCATGAACACTAAGGTAACCTGCCTAAACTCTCCTTCTGTGGCCTCCAACTGCTGTTAAATGCAAGTAAAACTAAATGCATGCTCTTCAACCGATTGCTGCCCGTACCTGCCTGCCCGTCTAGCATCACTACTATGGATGGTTCTGACAACTACAAATACCCAGGTGCCTGTAGCCATTGAGTGCTTTGAAAGGCTGGTCATGACTCACATCAATCCCATTATCCCAAAAACCCTAGACCCACTCCAATTTGCATACCACCTCAACAGATCCGCAGATTATGCAATCTCTATTGCACTGCACACTGCCCGTTCCCACCTGGACAAAAGGAACACCTATGTGGGAATGCTATTCATTGACTACAGCTCAGCGTTCAACAGTACAGTGCCCTCAAAGCTCATCACTAAGCTAAGGACCCTGGGACTGCAACTGGATCCTCAGCCTGATCACAGACAACGATAAGACAGCCTATAGGGAGGAGGTCAGAGACCTGACTGTATGGTGCCAGGACAACAACCTCTCCCTCAATGTGATCAAGACAAAGGAGCTGATTGTGGACTACAGGAAAAGGATGACCAAGCACGCTCTCGTTCTCATCGATGGGGCTGTAGTGGAGCAGGTTGAGAGTTTCAAGTTCCTTGGTGTCCACATCACCAACAATCTACCATGGTCCAAACACACCAAGACAGTCGTATATTCGGCATGGGTCCTCAGATCCTCAAAACATTTTTCTTAAAACTGCATTGTTGGTTAATTAAGGTCTTGTAAGTAAGCATTTCACTGTCAGGTTTACACCTGTTGTATTCCACGCATGTAACAAACATTTGATTTGAAAATTGGACACATCAACTCATTCAAGGGTTTTCTTTGTTTTGACCTTTTTCTACATTCTAGAATAATAGTGAAGACATCAAAACTGTGAAATAAAACACATGGAATCATGTAGTAACCAAAAACGTGTTAAATCAAAATATATTTTATATTTGAGATTCTTCACAGTAGCAACCCTTTGCCTTGATGACAGCTTTGCACACTTGGCATTCTCTCAACCAGCTTCACTTGGAATGCTTTTCCTTCACTCTGCGGTCCAACTCATACCAAACCATCTCAATTGGGTTAAGGTCAGGTGGTTGCAGAGGCCAGGTCATCTGATTTAGCTCTCCATCACTCTCCTTCTCGGTCAAATTGCCCTTACACAGCCTGGAGGTGTGTTGGGTCATTGTCCTTTTGAAAAACAAATGATAGTCTCACAAAGTGCAAACCAGGTGGGATGGTGTATCGCTGCAGAATGCTGTTGTATCCATGCTGGTTAAGTGTGCCTTGAATTCTAAATAATACACATTGTCACCAGCAAAGCACCCCCACAACATCACACCTCAAAAGCAAATCAAATCAAATCAAATTTTATTTGTCACATACACATGGTTAGCAGATGTTAATGCGAGTGTAGCGAAATGCTTGTGCTTCTAGTTCCGACAATGCAGTGATAACCAACAAGTAATCTAACTAACAATTCTAAAACTACTGTCTTATACACAGTGTAAGGGGATAAAGAATATGTACATAAGGATATATGAGTGAGTGATGGTACAGAGCAGCATACAGTAGATGGTATCGAGTACAGTATATACATATGAGATGAGTATGTAGACAAAGTAAACAAAGTGGCATAGTTAAAGTGGCTAGTGATACATGTATTACATAAGGATGCAGTCGATGATGTAGAGTACAGTATATACGTATGCATATGAGATGAATAATGTAGGGTAAGTAACATTATATAAGGTAGCATTGTTTAAAGTGGCTAGTGATATATTTACATCATTTCCCATCAATTCCCATTATTAAAGTGGCTGGAGTTGGGTCAGTGTCAATGACAGTGTGTTGGCAGCAGCCACTCAATGGTGGCTGTTTAACAGTCTGATAGCCTTGAGATAGAAGCTGTTTTTCAGTCTCTCAGTCCCAGCTTTGATGCACCTGTACTGACCTCGCCTTCTGGATGATAGCGGGGTGAACAGGCAGTGGTTCGGGTGGTTGATGTCCTTGATGATCTTTATGGCCTTCCTGTAACATCGGGTGGTGTAGGTGTCCTGGAGGGCAGGTAGTTTGCCCCCGGTGATGCGTTGTGCAGACCTCACTACCCTCTGGAGAGCCTTACGGTTGAGGGCGGAGCAGTTGCCGTACCAGGCGGTGATACAGCCCGCCAGGATGCTCTCGATTGTGCATCTGTAGAAGTTCGTGAGTGCTTTTGGTGACAAGCCGAATTTCTTCAGCCTCCTGAGGTTGAAGAGGCGCTGCTGCGCCTTCTTCACGACGCTGTCAGTGTGAGTGGACCAATTCAGTTTGTCTGTGATGTGTATGCCGAGGAACTTAAACTTGCTACCCTCTCCACTACTGTTCCATCGATGTGGATAGGGGGTGTTCCCTCTGCTGTTTCCTGAAGTCCACAATCATCTCCTTAGTTTTGTTGACGTTGAGTGTGAGGTTATTTTCCTGACACCACACTCCGAGGGCCCTCACCTCCTCCCTGTAGGCCGTCTCGTCGTTGTTGGTAATCAAGCCTACCACTGTTGTGTCGTCCGCAAACTTGATGATTGAGTTGGAGGCGTGCGTGGCCACGCAGTCGTGGGTGAACAGGGAGTACAGGAGAGGGCTCAGAACGCACCCTTGTGGGGCCCCCGTGTTGAGGATCAGCGGGGAGGAGATGTTGTTGCCTACCCTCACCACCTGGGGGCGGCCCGTCAGGAAGTCCAGTACCCAGTTGCACAGGGCGGGGTCGAGACCCAGGGTCTCGAGCTTGATGACGAGCTTGGAGGGTACTATGGTGTTGAATGCCGAGCTGTAGTCGATGAACAGCATTCTCACATAGGTATTCCTCTTGTCCAGGTGGGTTAGGGCAGTGTGCAGTGTGGTTGAGATTGCATCGTCTGTGGACCTATTTGGGCGGTAAGCAAATTGGAGTGGGTCTAGGGTGTCAGGTAGGGTGGAGGTGATATGGTCCTTGACTAGTCTCTCAAAGCACTTCATGATGACGGAAGTGAGTGCTACGGGGCGGTAGTCGTTTAGCTCAGTTACCTTAGCTTTCTTGGGAACAGGAACAATGGTGGCCCTCTTGAAGCATGTGGGAACAGCAGACTGGTATAGGGATTGATTGAATATGTCCGTAAACACACCGGCCAGCTGGTCTGCGCATGCTCTGAGGGCGCGGCTGGGGATGCCGTCTGGGCCTGCAGCCTTGCGAGGGTTAACACGTTTAAATGTCTTACTCACCTCGGCTGCAGTGAAGGAGAGACCGCATGTTTTCGTTGCAGGCCGTGTCAGTGGCACTGTATTGTCCTCAAAGCGGGCAAAAAGTTATTTAGTCTGCCTGGGAGCAAGACATCCTGGTCCGTGACTGGGCTGGGTTTCTTCTTGTAGTCCGTGATTGACTGTAGACCCTGCCACATGCCTCTTGTGTCTGAGCCATTGAATTGAGATTCCACTTTGTCCCTGTACTGACGCTTAGCTTGTTTAATAGCCTTGCGGAGGGAATAGCTGCATTGTTTATATTCGGACATGTTACCAGACACCTTGCCCTGATTAAAAGCAGTGGTTCGCGCTTTCAGTTTCACGCGAATGCTGCCATCAATCCACGGTTTCTGGTTTGGGAATGTTTTTATCGTTGCTATGGGAACGACATCTTCGACGCACGTTCTAATGAACTCGCACACCGAATCAGCGTATTCGTCAATATTTTCATCTGACGCAATACGAAACATGTCCCAGTCCACGTGATGGAAGCAGTCTTGGAGTGTGGAGTCAGCTTGGTCTGACCAGCGTTGGACAGACCTCAGCGTGGGAGCCTCTTGTTTAAGTTTCTGCCTGTAGGCAGGGATCAACAAAATGGAGTCGTGGTCAGCTTTTCCGAAGGGGGCGGGGCAGGGCCTTATATGCGTCGCGGAAGTTAGAGTAACAATGATCCAAGGTTTTACCACCCCTGGTTGCGCAATCGATATGCTGATAAAATTTAGGGAGTCTTGTTTTCAGATTAGCTTTGTTAAAATCCCCAGCTACAATGAATGCAGCCTCCGGATAAATGGTTTCCAGTTTGCAAAGAGTTAAATAAAGTTCGTTCAGAGCCATCGATGTGTCTGCTTGGGGGATATATACGGCTGTGATTATAATCGAAGAGAATTCTCTTGGAAGATAATGCGGTCTACATTTGATTGTGAGGAATTCTAAATCAGGTGAACAGAAGGATTTGAGTTCCTGTATGTTTCCTTCATCACACCATGTCTTGTTAGTCATGAGGCATACGCCCCCGCCGCTCTTCTTACCAGAAAGATGTTTGTTTCTGTCGGCGCGATGCGTGGAGAAACCCGTTGGCTGCACCGCATCGGATAGCGTCTTCCCAGTAAGCCATGTTTCCGTGAAGCAGAGAACATTGCAGTCTCTGATGTCCCTCTGGAATGCTACCCTTGCTCGGATTTCATCAACCTTGTTGTCAAGAGACTGGACATTGGCAAGAAGAATGCTGGGGAGTGGTGCGCGATGTGCCCTTGTCCGGAGTCTGACCAGAAGACCGCTACGTTTCCCTCTTTTTCGGAGTCGTTTTCTTGGGTCGCTGCATGCGATCCATTCCGTTGTCCTGTTTGTAAGGCAGAACACAGGATCCGCGTCGCGGAAAACATATTCTTGGTCGTACTGATGGTGAGTTGACGCTGATCTTATATTCAGTAGTTCTTCTCGACTGTATGTAATGAAACCTAAGATGACCTGGGGTACTAATGTAAGAAATAACACGTAAAAAAACAAAAAACTGCATAGTTTCCTAGGAACGCGAAGCGAGGCGGCCATCTCTGTCGGCGCCGGAAGTA
>NW_027032981.1:0-5530 GCF_034236695.1 Oncorhynchus nerka | reverse complement strand
CTCCTCTATCCATCCCTCCTCTCTATCCATCCCTCCTCTCTATCCATCCCTCCTCTCTGCTCATCCATCCCATCCCTCTCTCTATCCATCCCTCCTCTCTATCCATCCCTCTCTCTATCCATCCCTCTCTCTCTATCCATCCCTCTCTCTCTATCCATCCCTCCCTCTCTATCCATCCCTCTCTCTCTATCCATCCCTCGCTCTCTATCCATCCCTCGCTCTCTATCCATCCCTCGCTCTCTATCCATCCCTCGCTCTCTATCCATCCCTCGCTCTCTATCCATCCCTCGCTCTCTATCCATCCCTCGCTCTCTATCCATCCCTCGCTCTCTACCTCTCTATCCATCCCTCCTCTCTATCCATCCCTCGCTCTCTATCCATCCCTCACTCTCTATCCATCCCTCTCTCTCTATCCATCCCTCTCTCTATCCATCCCTCCCTCTCTATCCATCCCTCCCTCTCTATCCATCCCTCCCTCTCTATCCATCCCTCTCTCTCTATCCATCCCTCCCTCTCTATCCATCCCTCCCTCTCTATCCATCCCTCTCTCTCTATCCATCCCTCCCTCTCTATCCATCCCTCTCTATCCATCCCTCCTCTCTATCCATCCCTCCCTATCTCTATCCATCCCTCCCTCTCTATCCATCCCTCCTCTCTATCCATCCCTCCTCTCTATCCATCCCTCCCTCTCTATCCATCCTCCTCTCTCTATCCATCCCTCTCTCTCTATCCATCCCTCCTCTCTATCCATCCCTCCCTCTCTATCCATCCTCTCTCTCTATCCATCCCTCCCTCTCTATCCATCCCTCCCTCTCTATCCATCCCTCCCTCTCTATCCATCCCTCTCTCTCTATCCATCCCTCTCTCTCTATCCATCCCTCCCTCTCTATCCATCTCTCCCTCTCTATCCATCCCTCTCTCTCTATCCATCCCTCTCTATCTCCTACTCCCTATCCATCTCTCTCTATCCATCCCTCCCTCTCTATCCATCCATCCCTCTCTCTATCCATCCCTCTCTCTATCCATCCTCCTCTCTATCCATCCCTCCCTCTATCCATCCTCTCTCTATCCATCCTCTCTCTATCCATCCCTCCTCTCTATCCATCCCTCCCTCTCTATCCATCCCTCTCTCTCTATCCATCCTCTCTATCCATCCCTCTCTCTCTATCCATCCCTCCATCTCCTCTATCCATCCCTCCTCTCTATCCATCCTCTCTATCCATCCCCTCTCTCCTCCATCCCTCTCTCTCTTCTATCCATCCTCTCTCTCTATCTCACTCCCTCTCTCTCTATCCATCCCTCGCTCTCTATCCATCCCTCTCCTCTCCCTATCCATCCTCTCTCTCTATCCATCCCTCTCTCTCTCTATCCATCCCTCCTCTCTCTATCCATCCCTCCTCTCTATCCATCCCTCTCTCTCATCCATCCTCTCTCTCTCTATCCATCCTCTCTCTCTATCCATCCCTCCTCTCTACCCATCCTCTCTCTCTATCCATCCCCTCTCTCTCTATCCATCCCTCTCTATCCATCCTCCTCTCTATCCATCCCTCCTCTCTATCCATCCCTCCCTCTCTCCATCCCTCCTCTATCCATCCTCCTCTCTCCATCCCTCCTCTCTATCCATCCCTCCTCTATCCATCCCTCTCTATCCTCTCTACTCCCTCTCTCTCTATCCATCCCCTCTCTATCCATCCCTCTCTCTATCCATCCCTCTCTCTCTATCCATCCCTCCTCTCTACCTCTCTATCCATCCTCTCTCTCATCCATCCCCTCCTCTCCATCCATCCCTCCATCATCCTCCTCTCTATCCATCCCTCTCTCTCTATCCACTCCCCTACCATCCTCTCTCATCCATCCTCTCTCTCTATCCATCCTCTCTCATCCATCTCTCTCTCTCATCCCTCCCTCTCTATCCTCCCTCTCTATCCATCCCTCTCCTCTCCATCCATCCTCCCTCTCTATCCATCCCTCTCTCTCTATCCATCCTCCTCTCTATCCATCCCTCTTCCTCTCTATCCATCCCTCTCTCTCTATCCATCCCTCTCTCTCTATCCATCCCTCTCTCTCTATCCATCCCTCTCTCTCTATCCATCCCTCTCTCTCTATCCATCCCTCCCTCTCTATCCATCCCTCCTCTCTATCCATCCCTCTCTCTCTATCCATCCCTCCCTCTCCATCCTCTCTATCCATCCTCTCTCATCCATCCTCTCTATCCATCCCTCCCTCTCTATCCATCCCTCCTCTCTATCCATCCCTCCTCTCTACCTCTCTATCCATCCCTCTCTCTCTATCCATCCTCTCTCATCCATCCCTCTCTCTACCTCTCTCTATCCATCCCTCCCTCTCTATCCATCCCTCTCTCTCTATCCATCCCTCTCTCTATCCATCCCTCTCTCTCTATCCATCCCTCTCTCTCTATCCATCCCTCTCTCTACTCCCATCCATCCTCTCCATCTCTCTCCTCTCTCTATCCATCCCTCTCTCTCTATCCATCCTCTCCATCTCTCTATCCATCCCTCTCTCTCTATCCATCCCTCTCTCTCTATCCATCCCTCCCTCTCTATCCATCCCTCTCTCTCTATCCATCCTCTCTCTCTATCCATCCCTCCTCTCTATCCATCCCTCCTCTCTATCCATCCTCCTCCTCTCTATCCATCCCTCCCTCTCTATCCATCCCTCCCTCTCTATCCATCCCTCCCTCTCTATCCCTCCCTCTCTCTCTATCCATCCCTCCTCTCTCTATCCATCCCTCCCTTCTCTATCCATCCCTCTCTCTCTATCCATCCCTCTCTCTCTATCCATCCCTCTCTCTCTATCCATCCCTCCCTCTCTATCCATCCCTCTCTCTCTATCCATCCCTCCCTCTCTCTCTATCCATCCCTCCCTCTCTCTCTATCCATCCCTCCCTCTCTATCCATCCCTCCCTCTCTATCCATCCCTCCCTCTCTACCTCTCTATCCAGCCCTCTCTCTCTATCCATCCCTCGCTCTCTATCCATCCCTCTCTCTCTATCCATCCCTCTCTCTCTATCCATCCCTCCCTCTCTATCCATCCCTCCCTCTCTATCCATCCCTCCTCTCTATCCATCCCTCCCTCTCTATCCATCCCTCTCTCTCTCTCCATCCCTCCCTCTCTATCCATCCCTCGCTCTCTATCCATCCCTCGCTCTCTATCCATCCCTCGCTCTCTATCCATCCCTCCCCCTCTATCCATCCCTCGCTCTCTATCCATCCCTCCCCCTCTATCCATCCCTTCCTATACCCTGCCGCTTCAAAGGCCCCTTTCTTTAAATGCAATCTATTCTGAGCCCCCAGGGGGCTTGTGTGTCATAGCAATGTACAGTAGGGTCTTGCTTTTGTAGCCACTCTCGTCAATGGTGATAGCACTACCTTTCTGTCCCTGAAGCTGTGAGTGTGTAAAGGCACCGATCCTCAAGAATCACATGCGACCATGAGAGGAGGTCGTCGGAACACACACACACGGAACATACTTTTGATGTGCCTATCCTAGGGTTAGACCGTCTTCAAGAGCGTTAGGAGCGTGTCTCGTGTGTGCACGAACACTGTCATGACTCCTGAGTGGAAGCAGGTCCTTGGCAGTTTGTGGGCGTATCTGTTTGTTAGTGTCTGACCTAAGCACGGTGTCTCCAGCTAATTAACACGATGTGCCCTCTTTATGACCGCGTGAAATCCCTGCCGTGCGTTACCCGTAGCAACCCTATTACTCATTATACCTGGATCCGAATTTGTGACACGCATGTCCAAGAGGAGGTGGCTATTATGTATGACGATTTCAATTGGGCAACCTCAAATGTATGTGGCCTGCAGTCCAATCACCAGCTGCAGTATTCAAAACAGGTTATGGGTTGCAACTGAGCTACACAGGATGGTACAGTACCTTGGTGTGGAATGGGAGAGGGAGGCCGTGCTCTGTTTATCGGCTGTCACTTGAGCGCTCAGCCAGAGTCCAAGTGATGGAGTTTCCCTGTAGTGTATGGCCTTGCCTTTATCATCTTTACTGGGAGAGGCTCACGGGCACTGAGCTGGGTTTTGGGTTACACGTGTGTGTTTGCTGTCGGTGCGTATGGTTTATGTGCTTTCCTTGAGCATGCAAGGCCTTGTTAGTTTACGCAGGCCTGGTTTTGCTCTCTCTCGTTCCCAAGCCATTCCTCCCCCCCCTCTCTCTCCCCCCCTCTCTTTTGGCTGTTACTGCAGTCTTCTGGCACTCACTGGAATTTCATGCTGTACTATATTAGCACTTGAGAGACACAGTCAGGGAATGAGGGAAGGAGAAGGAGGGGAAAAAGGGATGAGGGAGGAATAATGATGACCAGAACCAGGCACTGCCAGATACAGCAATACATCAGCCACCCTTTGTCAGTCAGAACAGGGAGGGAGGGAGGTTGATGTGAGGGAGGGAGGTTGATGTGAGGGAGGGAGTTTGATGTGGGAGGAGGAGGTGATGTGAGGAGGAGGAGGGGGAGGAGGTTGATGTGAGGGAGGGAGGGAGAGGTTGATGTGAGGGAGGAGGAGGTTGATGGGAGGAGGTAGGAGGGGGGAGGTTGATGAGGGAGGGAGGGAGGTTGATGTGAGGAGGAGGAGGTTGATGAGGGAGGGAGGAGGAGGTTGATGAGGGAGGGAGGAGGAGATGGAGGGAGAGGAGTGAGAGGCGATGGAGGAGGAGGAGGAGGTTGACGGGAGGGAGGCTGATGAGGAGGTGAGGAGGGAGGGAGGAGGTTGGATGTGAGGAGGAGGGGCTGATGAGGAGAGGACTGATTGATCCAGACAGGCCGTTTCTGAGACAAGCCGACGTGACAGACTGATAAGGGAAGGCTGGAAGGCCACCTTTGGAGAGGAACGGAGCGAGAGGAGAGACAGGAAAAATAAATGAATGCGAGAGAGGAGGGTGGAGAGGGGGATATTGTGGTGAGAAAACAGGCTAATGAGCTGGCCAGACATAAAGAAGAATAATGAGAGACTGAATGAGAAAAAGAAAAGCGAGGATTGGCTTCACTCAGCTCTGGCTAAAGGCTTATTGATTAAAGGCCAAACAAGATGGAGGATAGGAACAAAGATGACAAGTATAATCAAAGAAAAGGCTCCCAGGTTTAGGAGCTTGTATGACGACTAGCATGTGGCTATACTTTTTCTACCGACTCGCTGTGTCGTGCGTGTCTGTGCGTGTGTCTCTGTGCGTGTGTGTCTGTGCGTGTGTGTGTCTTGTGCGTGTGTGTGTCTGTGCGTGTGTGTGTCTGTGCGTGTGTGTGTCTGTGCGTGCATGTGTGTGCGTGCGTATGTCTGTGTGTACGTGTGTCTGTGCGTGCGTGTGTCTGTGCGTGCGTGTGTCTGTGCGTCGTGTACCTGTCGTGTGTCGTGTCTGTGCCGTGTGTCTGTGTCTGTACGTGTGTGTGTGTCTGTGCTGTGCGTGTGTCTGTGCGCTGCGTGTGTGTGTGTCTGTGCCTGTGCGTGTGTGTGTCTGTACGGCGTGTGTCTGTGCTGTGCTGTGTGTCTGTACCTGTCGTGTGTGTGTG
>NW_027032980.1:0-5530 GCF_034236695.1 Oncorhynchus nerka | reverse complement strand
GACTATATAGACTGTTGTCTCCTCATTAGGCCCCTATATAGACTGTTGTCTCCTCATTAGGCCCTATATAGACTGTTGTCTCCTCATTAGGGCCTATATAGACTGTTGTCTCCTCATTAGGGTCTATATAGACTGTTGTCTCCTCATTAGGGTTTATATAGACTGTTGTCTCATCACTAGTGCCTATATAGACTGTTGTCTCCTCATTAGGGTCTATATAGACTGTCTCGTCATTAGGGTCTATATAGACTGTCTCCTAATTAGGGTCTATATAGACTGTCTCCTCATTAGGGTTTATATAGACTGTCTCCTCACTAGGGTCTATATAGACTGTTGTCTCCTAATTAGGGTCTATATAGACTGTTGTCTCCTCACTAGGGTTTATATAGACTGTCTCCTCACTAGGGTCTATATAGACTGTCTCCTCATTAGGGTCTATATAGACTGTCTCCTCATTAGGGTCTATATAGACTGTCTCCTCATTAGGGTCTATATAGACTGTCTCCTCATTAGGGTTTATATAGACTGTCTCCTCATTAGGGTTTATATAGACTGTCTCCTAATTAGGGTCTATATAGACTGTCTCCTAATTAGGGTCTATATAGACTGTCTCCTCATTAGGGTCTATATAGACTGTCTCCTAATTAGGGTCTATATAGACTGTCTCCTAATTAGGGTCTATATAGACTGTCTCCTAATTAGGGTCTATATAGACTGTCTCCTAATTAGGGTCTATATAGACTGTCTCCTCATTAGGCCCTATATAGACTGTCTCCTAATTAGGGTCTATATAGACTGTCTCCTCATTAGGGTTTATATAGACTGTCTCCTCACTTGGGTCTATATAGACTGTCTCCTAATTAGGGTCTATATAGACTGTTGTCTCCTCACTAGGGTCTATATAGACTGTCTCATCATTAGGGTCTATATAGACTGTCTCCTAATTAGGGTCTATATAGACTGTCTCCTCATTAGGGTTTATATAGACTGTCTCCTCACTAGGGTCTATATAGACTGTTGTCTCCTAATTAGGGTCTATATAGACTGTTGTCTCCTCACTAGGGTTTATATAGACTGTCTCCTCACTAGGGTCTATATAGACTGTCTCCTCATTAGGGTCTATATAGACTGTCTCCTCATTAGGGTCTATATAGACTGTCTCCTCATTAGGGTCTATATAGACTGTCTCCTCATTAGGGTTTATATAGACTGTCTCCTCATTAGGGTTTATATAGACTGTCTCCTAATTAGGGTCTATATAGACTGTCTCCTAATTAGGGTCTATATAGACTGTCTCCTCATTAGGGTCTATATAGACTGTCTCCTAATTAGGGTCTATATAGACTGTCTCCTAATTAGGGTCTATATAGACTGTCTCCTAATTAGGGTCTATATAGACTGTCTCCTAATTAGGGTCTATATAGACTGTCTCCTCATTAGGCCCTATATAGACTGTTGTCTCCTCATTAGGGTCTATATAGACTGTTGTCTCCTCATTAGGGTCTATATAGACTGTTGTCTCCTCATTAGGGTCTATATAGACTGTTGTCTCCTAATTAGGGACTATATAGACTGTTGTCTCCTCATTAGGCCCTATATAGACTGTTGTCTCCTCATTAGGCCCTATATAGACTGTTGTCTCCTCATTAGGGCCTATATAGACTGTTGTCTCCTCATTAGGGTCTATATAGACTGTTGTCTCCTCATTAGGGTTTATATAGACTGTTGTCTCATCACTAGTGCCTATATAGACTGTTGTCTCCTCATTAGGGTCTATATAGACTGTTGTCTCCTCATTAGGGACTATATAGACTGTTGTCTCCACACTAGGGCCTATATAGACTGTTGTCTCCTCATTAGGCCCTATATAGACTGTTGTCTCCTCATTAGGGCCTATATAGACTGTTGTCTCCTCACTAGTGCCTATATAGACTGTTGTCTCCTCATTAGGGTTCATATAGACTGTTGTCTCCTCATTAGGGTCTATATAGACTGTTGTCTCCTCATTAGGGTCTATATAGACAGTTGTCTCCTCATTAGGGTCTGACAAGACTGTTGTCTCCTCACTAGGGCCTATATAGACTGTTGTCTCCTCATTAGGGTTTATATAGACTGCTGTCTCCTCATTAAGGTCTGTATAGACTGTTGTCTCCTCATTCGGGCCTATATAGACAGCTGTCTCCTCATTCGGGCCTATATAGATTGTTGTCTCCTCATTCGGGCCTATATAGACTGTTGTCTCCTCATTCGGGCCTATATAGACTGTTGTCTCCTCATTCGGGCCTATATAGACTGTTGTCCCCTCATTCGGGCCTATATAGACTGTTGTCTCCTCATTCGGGCCTATATAGACAGCTGTCTCCTCATTCGGGCCTATATAGACTGTTGTCTCCTCATTCGGGCCTATATAGACTGTTGTCTCCTCATTCGGGCCTATATAGACTGTTGTCTCCTCATTAGGGCCTATATAGACTGTTGTCTCCTCATTCGGGCCTATATAGACTGTTGTCTCCTCATTCGGGCCTATATAGACTGTTGTCTCCTCATTAGGGCCTATATAGACTGTTGTCTCCTCATTCGGGCCTATATAGACTGTTGTCTCCTCATTAAGGTCTGTATAGACTGTTGCGTTGTTGCTATACTAGTCAGCTAAGTCCATTGGATATCTAAACATATTGGTCTCTAAATCCCTGCCTCAGCACAGTTAGGAAGACTCACGGCGCCAGACTGAACTGATTGACTCATGGGTTGACTGACTGGCAACGAACACAACCCAAGACGTGTCAACTCATATCGCCATCTGTCTGAAATGGCATCCCTGTACAGTATGCTGCACTAGCCGGCCCTGGTCTAAAGTAGTATACTATATACTGTAGTAGTTGGGCCCTGGTTTAAAGTAGTATACTATATACTGTACTAGTTGGGCCCTGGTCAAAAGTAGTATACTATATACTGTACTAGTTGGGCCCTGGTCAAAAGTAGTATACTATATACTGTACTAGCTGGTCCCTGGTCTAAAGTAGTATACTATATACTGTACTAGTTGGGCCCTGGTCTAAAGTAGTATACTATATACTGTACTAGTTGGGCCCTGGTCAAAAGTAGTATACTATATACTGTACTAGCCGGGCCCTGGTCTAAAGTTGTATACTATATGCTGCACTAGCCGAGCCCTGGTTTAAAGTAGTATACTATATACTGTACTAGTTGGGCCCTGGTCTAAAGTAGTATACTATATACTGTACTAGCCGGGCCCTGGTCTAAAGTTGTATACTATATGCTGCACTAGCCGGGCCCTGGTTTAAAGTAGTATACTATATACTGTACTAGCTGGGCCCTGGTCTAAAGTAGTATACTATATACTGTACTTGCCGGGCCTTGGTCAAAAGTAGTATACTATATACTGCACTAGCTTGGCCCTTGTCAAAAGTTGTATAATACTAATGTCATACTTTCCAGGTCCATACCCAAACAGTTCGAACTACTAATTTTGAAAATTACTCTCTCCAGAAATAAGTCTCTCACTGTTGCAGCCTGCTACCGACCCCCCTCAGCTCCCAGCTGTGCCCTGGACACCATTTGTGAATTGATCGCCCCCCATCTAGCTTCAGAGTTTGTTCTGTTAGGTGACCTAAACTGGGATATGCTTAACACCCCGGCAGTCCTACAATCTAAGCTAGATGCCCTCAATCTCACACAAATCATCAAGGAACCCACCAGGTACAACCCTAAATCTGTAAACAAGGGCACCCTCATAGACGTCATCCTGACCAACTGGCCCTCCAAATACACCTCCGCTGTCTTCAACCAGGATCTCAGCGATCACTGCCTCATTGCCTGTATCCGCTACGGAGCCGCAGTCAAACGACCACCCCTCATCACTGTCAAACGCTCCCTAAAACACTTCTGTGAGCAGGCCTTTCTTTCTGTTACTCCTACCCCCTACTTTTTTGAACATTCTGTTAAAAATCGCGCAACATTTCAGCGCCCTGCTACTCATGCCAGGAATATAGTATATGCATATGATTAGTATGTGTGGATAGAAAACACTCAGACGTTTATAAAACTGGTTAAATCACGGCTGTGGCTATAACATAACGTGCGTTTCATCGGAAAGCGCAGGAAATCTGATCACTGAAAATGGAAAAATATATCCCTGCGCGACATGAACCCATTGATAAAGGTGAACCACAATTAATGGGGCTGAGGTTGCAGTACCTACAGCTTCCACACGGTGTCTAGAGTCTTGTCATTTGCCTACTATTTGTTTCTTGGTCAAACAGATGCAAGGCAGCGCAGTTCTTCAGGTCTCGGACCGGATATTTTGGTTGAGTTTCTACCCGGACATTTTTCCAGACGGACAGCTATAGAATATACTTCGTCTTGTGATTAATTTGATCGCTTATTAACGTTTACTAATACCTAAAGTTGCATTACAAAAGTATTTCGAAGTGTTTTGTGAAAGTTTATCGTCGACTTTTTGAATTTAAAAAAATGACGTTACGTTATGAAACGCTTTTTTTACATTTACATTTATTTATTTTTAACTCTTACAAATTGGTGCGTTCAGGTTAAGACATCCAGTGGAACAGCCACTTTACAATAGTGCATCTAAATCTTTTAAGGGGGAGGGGGGTGAGAAGGATCATTCATCCCATCCCAGGCATTCCAAAGAGGTGGGGTTTCAGGTGTCCGAGGGCTGGTGGTGATCAATCCGGGCCGTCCCGACGTCGGTGAGGGAGTTTGTTCCAACTACTGTGACATTCAAGAGCAGCGAATGCCTTGACTGGGCTGAGCGGAACTCACTTCCTCAGTGGTAGGGAGGCGAGCAGGCCAGAGGTGGATGAACGAGTGCCTTGTTTGGGTGTAGGGCCTGATCAGAGCCTGGAGGCACTGAGGTGCCGTTCTCACAGCTCCGTCGTGAGGCAAGCACCATGGTTCTAGAAGGACAGCTTCAACTGAAGCCAGTGAGAGAGCGGAGGAGCCGGTGACGGAGAGAACTTGGGGAAGGTTGAACACCAGACGGGCTGCCGGCGTTCTGGATGAGTTGTAGGGGTTTAATGGCACAGGCAGGAGCCCAGCCAGCAGCGGGGACTACCGTAATCCCAGACGGAGATGGCAAAGTGCCTGGATTAGGACCTGCGCCGCTTCCTGTGTGAGGCAGGGTCGTACTCTGCGGAGATATTCTTGAAGCATGAACCTACAAGGTAGGGCCACGCCTTGATGTTGAATTGAGAACAACAGGGTGTTGTCCAGGATCACGCCAAGGTTCTTAGCGCTCTGGGAGGAGGACACAATGGAGTTGTCAACCGTGATGGCGAGATCATGGAACGGGCAGTCCTTCCCCGGGAGGAAGAGCAGCTCCGTCTTGCCGAGGTTCAGCTTGAGGTGGTGATCCGTCATCCACACTGATATGTCTGCCAGACATGCAGAGATGCGATTCGCCACCTGGTCATCAGAAGGGGGAAAGGAGAAGATTAATTGTGTGTCGTCTGCATAGCAATGATAGGAGAGACCATGAGGTTATGAC
>NW_027032979.1:0-5529 GCF_034236695.1 Oncorhynchus nerka | reverse complement strand
TACTGTACATACTGCAGTCTCTGTGTGTTATACAGGCTTCACATACTTACTGTACATACTGCAGTCTCTGTGTGTGATACAGGCTTCACATACTTACTGTACATACTGCAGTCTCTGTGTGATATACAGGCTTCACATACTTACTGTACATACTGCAGTCTCTGTGTGTGATACAGGCTTCACATACTTACTGTACATACTGCAGTCTCTGTGTGATATACAGGCTT
The DNA here is from genome assembly GCF_034236695.1 of Oncorhynchus nerka. Lineage (NCBI taxonomy): Eukaryota > Metazoa > Chordata > Actinopteri > Salmoniformes > Salmonidae > Oncorhynchus > Oncorhynchus nerka. The sequence continues at coordinate 5,302 of NW_027032979.1, read as the reverse complement.
CACATACTTACTGTACATACTGCAGTCTCTATGATGCTGGGCTTCACATACTTACTGTACATACTGCAGTCTGTGTGATATGCGATTGTCCTGTACATACTGCAGTCTCTGTGTGATATACAGGCTTCACATACTTACTGTACATACATGCACAGTCTCTGTGTGTGATACAGGCTTCACATTACTTACTGTACATACTGCAGTCTCTGTGTGATATACAGGCTTCACATGCTTACTGTACATGCTGCAGGTCTCTGTGTGATACAGTGCCCTGTACATACTGCAGTACATACTGCGCCAGTCTACTGGGCTATCACAGTGCTCACTGTACATACTGCAGTCTCTGTGTGATATACAGGCTTCACATACTTACTGTACATGCCTGCAGTCTCTGTGTGATATACAGGCTTCACATGCCTGTACATACTGCAGTCTCTGTGTGATATACAGGCTTACATCACTATACATACTGCAGTCTCTGTGTGATATACAGTTGTCCTGTGCACATACTGCAGTCTCTGTGTGATATCAGCTTACATACTTACTGTACATGACTGCAGTCTCTGTGTGATGATACAGGCTCACATGCCTGTACATACTGCAGTGGCCTCTGTGTGTAATACAGGCTTCACATACTTACTGTACATACTGCAGTCTCTCGTGAGAGATACAGTGTCCTTGTACATACTGCAGTGCTCTGTGTGTGATATACAGGCTTCGCATGCCTACTGTACATACTGCACTCTCTGTGTGTGATCTTTGTACAGGCTGTCAGTCTATGTGTGGACAGTGTCCTGTACATACTGCAGTCTCATAGTGTGTTATACATGGCCTGTCACATACTGTGTCCTGTGTGTGACAAACAACATGCCAGTCTCTGTGTGTTATACAGTGTCCTGTACATACTGCAGTCTCTGTGTGTTATACAGGCTTCACATACTTACTGTACATACTGCAGTCTCTGTGTGATATACAGGCTTCACATACTTACTGTACATACTGACAGTCTCTGTGTGATATACAGGCTTCACATACTTACTGTACATACTGCAGTCTCTGTGTGTGATACAGGCTTGACATACTTACTGTACATACTGCAGTCTCTGTGTGTTATACAGGCTTCACATACTTACTGTACATACTGCAGTCTCTGTGTGATATACAGGCTTCACATACTTACTGTACATGCTGCAGTCTCTGTGTGTATACAGTGCTACTACTGTACATACTGCAGTCTCTGTGTGATATACGGGCTTCACGTACTTACTGTACATACTGCAGTCTCTGTGTGATATACAGGCTTCACATACTTACTGTACATACTGCAGTCTCTGTGTGATATACAGGCTTCACATACTTACTGTACATACTGCAGTCTCTGTGTGATATACAGGCTTCACATACTTACTGTACATACTGCAGTCTCTGTGTGATATACAGGCTTCACATACTTACTGTACATACTGCAGTCTCTGTGTGATATACAGGCTTCACATACTTACTGTACATACTGCAGTCTCTGTGTGATATACAGGCTTCACATACTTACTGTACATACTGCAGTCTCTGTGTGATATACAGGCTTCACTCTTACTGTACATACTGCAGTCTCTGTGTGTATATACAGGCTTCACATACTTACTGTACATACTGCAGTCTCTGTGTGATATACAGGCTTCACATACTTACTGTACATACTGCAGTCTCTGTGTGATATACAGGCTTCACATACTTACTGTACATACTGCAGTCTCTGTGTGATATACAGGCTTCACATACTTACTGTACATACTGCAGTCTCTGTGTGTTATACAGGCTTCACATACTTACTGTACATACTGCAGTCTCTGTGTGATATACAGGCTTCACATACTTACTGTACATACTGCAGTCTCTGTGTGATATACAGGCTTCACATACTTACTGTACATACTGCAGTCTCTGTGTGTTATACAGGCTTCACATACTTACTGTACATACTGCAGTCTCTGTGTGATATACAGGCTTCACATACTTACTGTACATACTGCAGTCTCTGTGTGATATACAGGCTTCACATACTTACTGTACATACTGCAGTCTCTGTGTGATATACAGGCTTCACATACTTACTGTACATACTGCAGTCTCTGTGTGTTATACAGGCTTCACATACTTACTGTACATACTGCAGTCTCTGTGTGATATACAGGCTTCACATACTTACTGTACATACTGCAGTCTCTGTGTGATATACAGGCTTCACATACTTACTGTACATACTGCAGTCTCTGTGTGATATACAGGCTTCACATACTTACTGTACATACTGCAGTCTCTGTGTGATATACAGGCTTCACATACTTACTGTACATACTGCAGTCTCTGTGTGATATACAGGCTTCACATACTTACTGTACATACTGCAGTCTCTGTGTGATATACAGGCTTCACATACTTACTGTACATACTGCAGTCTCTGTGTGATATACAGGCTTCACATACTTACTGTACATACTGCAGTCTCTGTGTGATATACAGGCTTCACATACTTACTGTACATACTGCAGTCTCTGTGTGATATACAGGCTTCACATACTTACTGTACATACTGCAGTCTCTGTGTGATATACAGGCTTCACATACTTACTGTACATACTGCAGTCTCTGTGTGATATACAGGCTTCACGTACTTACTGTACATACTGCAGTCTCTGTGTGATATACAGGCTTCACATACTTACTGTACATACTGCAGTCTCTGTGTGTTATACAGGCTTCACATACTTACTGTACATACTGCAGTCTCTGTGTGATATACAGGCTTCACATACTTACTGTACATACTGCAGTCTCTGTGTGATATACAGTGTCCTGTACATACTGCAGTCTCTGTGTGATATACAGGCTTCACATACTTACTGTACATACTGCAGTCTCTGTGTGATATACAGGCTTCACATACTTACTGTACATACTGCAGTCTCTGTGTGATATACAGGCTTCACATACTTACTGTACATACTGCAGTCTCTGTGTGATATACAGGCTTCACATACTTACTGTACATACTGCAGTCTCTGTGTGATATACAGGCTTCACATACTTACTGTACATACTGCAGTCTCTGTGTGATATACAGGCTTCACATACTTACTGTACATACTGCAGTCTCTGTGTGATATACAGGTTCGCATACTTACTGTACATACTGCAGTCTCTGTGTGATATACAGGCTTCACATACTTACTGTACATACTGCAGTCTCTGTGTGTTATACAGGCTTCACATACTTACTGTACATACTGCAGTCTCTGTGTGTTATACAGGCTTCACATACTTACTGTACATACTGCAGTCTCTGTGTGATATACAGGCTTCACATACTTACTGTACATACTGCAGTCTCTGTGTGATATACAGGCTTCACATACTTACTGTACATACTGCAGTCTCTGTGTGATATACAGGCTTCACATACTTACTGTACATACTGCAGTCTCTGTGTGATATACAGGCTTCACATACTTACTGTACATACTGCAGTCTCTGTGTGATATACAGGTGTCCTGTACATACTGCAGTCTCTGTGTGATATACAGGCTTCACATACTTACTGTACATACTGCAGTCTCTGTGTGATATACAGGCTTCACATACTTACTGTACATACTGCAGTCTCTGTGTGATATACAGGCTTCACATACTTACTGTACATACTGCAGTCTCTGTGTGATATACAGGCTTCACATACTTACTGTACATACTGCAGTCTCTGTGTGATATACAGGCTTCACATACTTACTGTACATACTGCAGTCTCTGTGTGATATACAGGCTTCACATACTTACTGTACATACTGCAGTCTCTGTGTGATATACAGGCTTCACATACTTACTGTACATACTGCAGTCTCTGTGTGATATACAGGCTTCACATACTTACTGTACATACTGCAGTCTCTGTGTGATATACAGGCTTCACATACTTACTGTACATACTGCAGTCTCTGTGTGATATACAGGCTTCACATACTTACTGTACATACTGCAGTCTCTGTGTGATATACAGGCTTCACATACTTACTGTACATACTGCAGTCTCTGTGTGATATACAGGCTTCACATACTTACTGTACATACTGCAGTCTCTGTGTGATATACAGGCTTCGCATACTTACTGTACATACTGCAGTCTCTGTGTGATATACAGGCTTCACATACTTACTGTACATACTGCAGTCTCTGTGTGTTATACAGGCTTCACATACTTACTGTACATACTGCAGTCTCTGTGTGATATACAGGCTTCACATACTTACTGTACATACTGCAGTCTCTGTGTGATATACAGGCTTACATCCTGTACATACTGCAGTCTCTGTGTGATATACAGGCTTCACATACTTACTGTACATACTGCAGTCTCTGTGTGATATACAGGCTTCACATACTTACTGTACATACTGCAGTCTCTGTGTGATATACAGGCTTCACATACTTACTGTACATACTGCAGTCTCTGTGTGATATACAGGCTTCACATACTACTGTACATACTGCAGTCTCTGTGTGATATACAGGCTTCACATACTTACTGTACATACTGCAGTCTCTGTGTGATATACAGGCTTCACATACTTACTGTACATACTGCAGTCCTGTGTGATATACAGGTCGCTACTTACTGTACATACTGCAGTCTCTGTGTGATATACAGGCTTCACATACTTACTGTACATACTGCAGTCTCTGTGTGATATACAGGCTTCACATACTTACTGTACATACTGCAGTCTCTGTGTGATATACAGGCTTCACATACTTACTGTACATACTGCAGTCTCTGTGTGTGTATACAGGCTTCACATACTTACTGTACATACTGCAGTCTCTGTGTGTTATACAGGCTTCACATACTTACTGTACATACTGCAGTCTCTGTGTGATATACAGGCTTCACATACTTACTGTACATACTGCAGTCTCTGTGTGATATACAGGCTTCACATACTTACTGTACATACCGCAGTCCTCTGTGATTATGTTGCGTGGCCCACATGCTTCACTGTACACACTGCAGTCTCTGTGTGATATACAGGCTTCACATACTTACTGTACATACTGCAGTCTCTCGTGTGATACAGGCTTCACATACTCACTGTACATTACCCGCAGTCTCTGTGTGATGCTACTGGGCTTCACATACTTACTGTACATACTGCAGTCTCTTGTGTGATATACAGTGCCCTGTACATACTGCTCTCTGTGTGATATACAGGCTTCACATACTTACTGTACATACCCGCAGTCTCTGTGTGAT
>NW_027032978.1:0-5527 GCF_034236695.1 Oncorhynchus nerka | reverse complement strand
CAAATCAAATCAAATCAAATTTATTTATATAGCCCTTCGTACATCAGCTGATATCTCAAAGTGCTGTACAGAAACCCAGCCTAAAACCCCAAACAGCAAACAATGCAGGTGTAAAAGCACGGTGGCTAGGAAAAACTCCCTAGAAAGGCCAAAACCTAGGAAGAAACCTAGAGAGGAACCAGGCTATGTGGGGTGGCCAGTCCTCTTCTGGCTGTGCCGGGTAGAGATTATAACAGAACATGACCAAGATGTTCAAATGTTCATAAATGACCAGCATGGTCGAATAATAATAAGGCAGAACAGTTGAAACTGGAGCAGCAGCACAGTCAGGTGGACTGGGGACAGCAAGGAGTCATCATGTCAGGTAGTCCTGGGGCACGGTCCTAGGGCTCAGGTCCTCCGAGAGAGAGAGAAAGAAAGAGAGAATTTGAGAGAGCATATGTGGGGTGGCCAGTCCTCTTCTGGCTGTGCCGGGTGGAGATTATAACAGAACGTGGCCAAGATGTTCAAATGTTCATAAATGACCAGCATGGTTGAATAATAGTAAGGCAGAACAGTTGAAACTGGAGCAGCAGCATGGCCAGGTGGACTGGGGACAGCAAGGAGTCATCATGTCAGGTAGTCCTGGGACATGGTCCTAGGGCCCAGGCCAGTTGAAACTGGAGCAGCAGCATGGCCAGGTGGACTGGGGACAGCAAGGAGTCATCATGTCAGGTAGTCCTGGGGCATGGTCCTAGGGCTCAGGTCCTCCGAGAGAGAGAAAGAAAGAGAGAAGGAGAGAATTAGAGAACGCACACTTAGATTCACACAGGACACCGAATAGGACAGGAGAAGTACTCCAGATATAACAAACTGACCCTAGCCCCCCGACACATAAACTAATGCAGCATAAATACTGGAGGCTGAGACAGGAGGGGTCAGGAGACACTGTGGCCCCAACCCGAGGACACCCCCGGACAGGGCCAAACAGGAAGGATATAACCCCACCCACTTTGCCAAAGCACAGCCCCCACACCACTAGAGGGATATCTTCAACCACCAACTTACCATCCTGAGACAAGGCCGAGTATAGCCCACAAAGATCTCCGCCACGGCACAACCCAAGGGGAGGCGCCAACCCAGACAGGCCGACCACAACAGTGAATCAACCCACCCAGGTGACGCACCCCCCCAGGGACGGCATGAGAGAGCCCCAGTAAGCCAGTGACTCAGCCCCGTAACAGGGTAGAGGCAGAGAATCCCAGTGGAAAGAGGGGAATCGGCCAGGCAGAGACAGCAAGGGCGGTTCGTTGCTCCAGAGCCTTTCCGTTCACCTTCCCACTCCTGGGCCAGACTACACTCAATCATATGACCCACTGAAGAGATGAGTCTTCAGTAAAGACTTAAAGGTTGAGACCGAGTTTGCGTCTCTGACATGGGTAGGCAGACCGTTCCATAAAAATGGAGCTCTATAGGAGAAAGCCCTGCCTCCAGCTGTTTGCTTAGAAATTCTAGGGACAATTAGGAGGCCTGCGTCTTGTGACCGTAGCGTACGTGTAGGTATGTACGGCAGGACCAAATCAGAGAGATAGGTAGGAGCAAGCCCATGTAATGCTTTGTAGGTTAGCAGTAAAACCTTGAAATCAGCCCTTGCTTTGACAGGAAGCCAGTGTAGAGAGGCTAGCACTGGAGTAATATGATCAAATTTTTTGGTTCTAGTCAGGATTCTAGCAGCCGTATTCAGCACTAACTGAAGTTTATTTAGTGCTTTATCCGGGTAGCCGGAAAATAGAGCATTGCAGTAGTCTAACCTAGAAGTGACAAAAGCATGGATTAATTTTTCTGCATCATTTTTGGACAGAAAGTTTCTGATTTTTGCAATGTTACGTAGATGGAAAAAGCTGTCCTCGAAATGGTCTTGATATGTTCTTCAAAAGAGAGATCAGGGTCCAGAGTAACGCCGAGGTCCTTCACAGTTTTATTTGAGACGACTGTACAACCATTAAGATTAATTGTCAGATTCAACAGAAGATCTCTTTGTTTCTTGGGACCTAGAACAAGCATCTCTGTTTTGTCCGAGTTTAATAGTAGAAAGTTTGCAGCCATCCACTTCCTTATGTCTGAAACACATGCTTCTAGCGAGGGCAATTTTGGGGCTTCACCATGTTTCATTGAAATGTACAGCTGTGTGTCATCCGCATAGCAGTGAAAGTTTACATTATGTTTTCGAATAACATCCCCAAGAGGTAAAATATATAGTGAAAACAATAGTGGTCCTAAAACAGAACCTTGAGGAACACCGAAATTTACAGTTGATTTGTCAGAGGACAAACCATTCACAGAGACAAACTGATATCTTTCCGACAGATAAGATCTAAACCAGGCCAGAACATGTCCGTGTAGACCAATTTGGGTTTCCAATCTCTCCAAAAGAATGTGGTGATCGATGGTATCAAAAGCAGCACTAAGGTCTAGGAGCACGAGGACAGATGCAGAGCCTCGGTCCGTTGCCATTAAAATGTCATTTACCACCTTCACAAGTGCCGTCTCAGTGCTATGATGGGGTCTAAAACCAGACTGAAGCATTTCGTATACATTGTTTGTCTTCAGGAAGGCAGTGAGTTGCTGCGCAACAGCCTTCTCTAAAATTTTTGAGAGGAATGGAAGATTCGATATAGGCCGATAGTTTTTTATATTTTCTGGGTCAAGGTTTGGCTTTTTCAAGAGAGGCTTTATTACTGCCACTTTTAGTGAGTTTGGTACACATCCAGTGGATAGAGAGCCGTTTATTATGTTCAACATAGGAGGGCCAAGCACAGGAAGCAGCTCTTTCAGTAGTTTAGTTGGAATAGGGTCCAGTATGCAGCTTGAAGGTTTAGAGGCCATGATTATTTTCATCATTGTGTCAAGAGATATAGTACTAAAAGACTTGAGCGTCTCTCTTGATCCTAGGTCCTGGCAGAGTTGTGCAGACTCAGGACAACTGAGGTTTGGAGGAATACGCAGGTTTAAAGAGGAGTCCGTAATTTGCTTTCTAATAATCATAATCTTTTCCTCAAAGAAGTTCATGAATTTATCACTGCTAAAGTGAAAGTCATCCTCTCTTGGGGAATGCTGCTTTTTAGTTAGCTTTGCGACAGTATCAAAAAGGAATTTCGGATTGTTCTTATTTTCCTCAATTAAGTTAGAAAAATAGGATGATCGAGCAGCAGTAAGGGCTCTTCGGTACTGCACGGTACCGTCCTTCCAAGCTAGTCGGAAGACTTCCAGTTTGGTGTGCGCCATTTCCGTTCCAATTTTCTGGAAGCTTGCTTCAGAGCTCGGGTATTTTCTGTGTACCAGGGAGCTAGTTTCTTATGAGATATTTTTTAGTTTTTAGGGTGCAACTGCATCTAGGGTATTGCGCAAGGTTAAATTGAGATACTCAGTTAGGTGGTTAACGGATTTTTGTCCTCTGGCGTCCTTGGGTAGGCAGAGGGAGTCTGAAGGGCATCAAGGAATCTTTGTGTTGTCTGTGAATTTATAGCACGACTTTTGATGTTCCTTGGTTGGGGTCTGACAGATTATTTGTTGCAATTGCAAACGTAATAAATGGTGGTCCGATAGTCCAGGGATTATGAGGAAAAACATTAAGATCCACAACATTTATTCCATGGGACAAAACTAGGTCCAGCCGTATGACTGTGACAGTGAGTGGGTCCAGAGACATGTTGGACAAAACCCACTGAGTCGATGATGGCTCTGAAAGCCTTTTGAGTGGGTCTGTGGACTTTTCCATGTGAATATTAAAGTCACCAAAGATTAGAATATTATCTGCAATGACTACAAGGTCCGATAGGAATTAGAACTCAGTGAGAAACGCTGTATATGGCCCAGGAGGCCTGTAAACAGTAGCTATAAAAAGTGATTGAGTAGGCTGCATAGATTTCATGACTAGAAGCTCAAAAAGACGAAACGTTTCATTTTTTTTTTGAAATTGAAATTTGCTATCGTAAATGTTAGCAACACCTCCGCCTTTGCGGGATGCACAGGGGATATGCTCACTAGTGTAGCCAGGAGGTGAGGCCTCATTTAACACAGTAAATTCATCAGGCTTAAACCATGTTTCAGTCAGGCCAATCACATCAAGATTATGATCAGTGATTAGTTCATTGACTATAATTGCCTTTGAAGTAAGGGATCTAACATTAAGTAGCCCTATTTTGAGATGAGGTATCATGATCTCTTTCAGTAATGACAGGAATGGAGTGTGGTCTTATCCTAGTGAGATTGGCGCAGCGAACACCGCCATGTTTAGTTTTTGCCTCCAATCAGGTCGAGGCATGACACGGTTCTAATGGTGATAGCTGAGCTGACTCACACTGACTATGCCAGTGGCAGACTCCACTATGCTGGCAGGCTGGCTAACAGCCTGCAGCCTGGCCTGCACCCTATTTCATTGTGGAGCTAGAGGAGTTAGAGCCCTGTCTATGTTGGTAGATAAGATGAGAGCACCCCTCCAGCTAGGATGGAGTCCGGCACTCCTCAGCAGGTCAGGCTTGGTCCTGTTGTGGGTGAGTCCCAGAAAGAGGGCCAGTATCTACAAATTCTATCTTTTGGGAGGGGCAGAAAACAGTTTTCAACCAGCGATTGAGCTGTGAGACTCTGCTGTAGAGCTCATCACTCCCTAACTGGGAGGGCCAGAGACAATTGCGTGCCGACACATCTTTCTAGCTGATATGCACGCAGAAGCTATGTTGCGCTTGGTGATCTCCTGACTGTTTCATCCTAACATCGTTGGTGCCGACGTGGATAACAATATCTCTATACTCTCTGCACTCGCCAGTTTTAGCTTTAGCCAGCACCATCTTCAGATTAGCCTTAACGCCGGTAGCCCTGCCCCCCGGGTAAACAGTGTATGATCGCTGGATGATTCGCTTTAAGTCTAATACTGCGGGTAATGGAGTCGCCAATGACTAGAGTTTTCAATTTGTCAGAGCTAATGGTGGGAAGCCGGCGTCTCAGACCCCGTAACGGGAGTGAGTAGAGACCAGAGAAGACTCGGCCTCTGACACCGACCCGCTGCTTAATGGGGAAAACCGGTTGAAAGTTTCTGTCGGCTGAATGAGCGACACCGGTTGAGCGTTCCTACAGCATTTCCTTCCAGAAACCGTGAGAAAATTGTCCGGCTGCGGGGACTGTGCCAGGGATTTATACTACTATCTGTACTTACTGGTGGCACAGACGCTGTTTCATCCTTTCCTACACTAAAATTACCCTTGCCTAACGATTGCGTCTGAAGCTGGGCTTGCAGTACAGCTATCCTCGCCGTAAAGGCGAGCACAGCGGCTGCAATTAGAAGGCATCATGTTAATGTTACTACTTAGCTTCGGCTGTTGGAGGTCCTGACGAATCGTGTCCAGATAAAGCGTCCGGGGTGAAAAAGTTGAGGAAAAAATAAATAAATATATGAGCGGTAATTAAAAAGTAGAAAACCGTAAAGTTGTCAGGTAGCAAAATAGGTTGGCAACAAAACGCACAGCAACTCGAAAACAAGCCTGCAAGTTGT
>NW_027032977.1:0-5527 GCF_034236695.1 Oncorhynchus nerka | reverse complement strand
GACCATGTTGGTCTCACTGCTGTGAGAGTAGGGCAGTTCGTTGGTCTGTGACTCATGTTGGTCTCTTACTGTGTGAGAGTAGGGCAGTTCCGTTGTTCATGACCATGTTGGTCTCACTGTGAGAGTAGGGCAGTTCCGTTGGTCATGACCATGTTGGTCTCACTGTGTGAGAGTAGGGCAGTTCGTTGTTCATGACTCATGTTGGTCTCACTGTGTGAGAGTAGGGCAGTTCGCTGTTCATGACCATGTTGGTCTCACTCGTGTGAGAGTAGGGCAGGTCGTTGGTCGTGACTATGTTGGTCTCACTGTGTGAGAGTAGGGCAGTTCGTTGGTCGTGACTATGCTGTGTCCCACTGTGTGAGAGTAGGGCAGTTCGTTGTTCATGACCATGTTGGTCTCCACTGTGTGAGAGTAGGGCAGGTCGCTGTTCGTGACCATGTTGGTCTCCACTGTGTGAGAGTAGGGCAGTCTCGTTGTTCATGACTATGTTGGTCTCACTGTGTGAGAGTAGGGCAGTTCGTTGTTCATGACTATGCTGGTCTCACTGTGTGAGAGTAGGGCAGTTCGTTGTTCATGACTCATGTTGGTCTCACTGTGTGAGAGTAGGGCAGTTCGTTGTTCATGACCATGTTGGTCTCACTGTGTGAGAGTAGGGCAGTTCGTTGGTCGTGACTATGTTGGTCTCACTGTGTGAGAGTAGGGCAGTTCGCTGTTCGTGACTATGTTGGTCTCACTGTGCAGAGAGTAGGGCAGTTCGTTGTTCATGACCATGTTGGTCTCACTGTGGACAGTAGAGGCAGTTCGTTGTTCATGACTATGTTGGTCTCACTGTGTGAGAGTAGGGCAGTTCGCTGGTCATGACTATGTTGGTCTCACTGTGTGAGAGTAGGGCAGTTCGTTGGTCATGACCATGTTGGTCTCACTGTGTGAGAGTAGGGCAGTTCCATGTTGGTCATGACATCATGTTGGTCTCTACTGTGTGAGAGTAGGGCAGTTCGTTGGTCGTGACCATGCTGGTCTCACTGTGTGAGAGTAGGGCAGTTCTGCTGGTCGTGACTATGTTGGTCTCACTGTGTGAGAGTAGGGCAGTTCGTTGGTCATGACCATGTTGGTCTCACTGTGTGAGAGTAGGGCAGTTCGTTGTTCATGACCATGTTGGTCTCACTGTGTGAGAGTAGGGCAGTTCGTTGTTCATGACCATGTTGGTCTCACTGTGTGAGAGTAGGGCAGTTCGTTGTTCATGACCATGTTGGTCTCACTGTGTGAGAGTAGGGCAGTTCGTTGTTCATGACCATGTTGGTCTCACTGTGTGAGAGTAGGGCAGTTCGTTGTTCATGACCATGTTGGTCTCACTGTGTGAGAGTAGGGCAGTTCGTTGGTCGTGACCATGTTGGTCTCACTGTGTGAGAGTAGGGCAGTTCGTTGTTCGTGACCATGTTGGTCTCACTGTGTGAGAGTAGGGCAGTTCGTTGTTCGTGACCATGTTGGTCTCACTGTGTGAGAGTAGGGCAGTTCGTTGTTCATGACCATGTTGGTCTCACTGTGTGAGAGTAGGGCAGTTCGTTGTTCATGACCATGTTGGTCTCACTGTGTGAGAGTAGGGCAGTTCGTTGTTCATGACCATGTTGGTCTCACTGTGTGAGAGTAGGGCAGTTCGTTGTTCATGACCATGTTGGTCTCACTGTGTAAGAGTAGGGCAGTTCGTTGGTCATGACCATGTTGGTCTCACTGTGTGAGAGTAGGGCAGTTCGTTGTTCACGACCATGTTGGTCTCACTGTGTGAGAGTAGGGCAGTTCATTGGTCATGACCATGTTGGTCTCACTGTATGAGAGTAGGGCAGTTCGTTGTTCATGACCATGTTGGTCTCACTGTGTGAGAGTAGGGCAGTTCGTTGTTCATGACCATGTTGGTCTCACTGTGTGAGAGTAGGGCAGTTCGTTGTTCGTGACCATGTTGGTCTCACTGTGTGAGAGTAGGGCAGTTCGTTGGTCGTGACCATGTTGGTCTCACTGTGTGAGAGTAGGGCAGTTCGTTGTTCATGACCATGTTGGTCTCACTGTTTGAGAGTAGGGCAGTTCGTTGTTCATGACCATGTTGGTCTCACTGTGTGAGAGTAGGGCAGGCTCCCAAGTTGTTCATGATTTCATGTTGGTCTCACTGTGTGAGAGTAGCAGTTCGCTGGTCGCACCATGTTGGTCCTCACTGTGAGTAGGCAGTTCTGTTCATGCACTATGCTGGTCCCCCACTGTTTGAGTAGGGCAGTTCGTTGTTCATGACTATGTTGGTCTCACTGTGTGAAAGTAGGCAGTTCGTTGTTCATGACTACGTTGGTCTCACTGTGTGAGAGAGGGTGGTTCGTTGGTCATAATTCATGTTGGTCGCACTGTGTAAGAGAGGCAGTTCGCTGGTCATGCACTCTCATGCTTGGTCTCACTGTGTGAGAGTGGGGGCAGTTCGCTGGTCGTGACCATGGGTCTCACTGTGTGAGAGTAGGGCAGTTCATTGTTCATGACCATGTTGGTCTCACTGTGTGAGAGAGGGCAGTCGTTGGTCATGACTATGTTGGTCTCACTGTGTGAGAGCAGGGCAGTCTGGTTGTTCATGACTATGTTGGTCTCACTGTGTGGAGCAGGGGTTAAAGTCTGTTGTTCATGACCATGTTGGTCTCACTGTTTGAGAGCAGGGCAGTTCGTGTCTGGCGACCATGTGTTGGTCGACTATGTTGGTCCTTACCTGTGTGAGAGGGCGGTCCGTTGTTCACCATGTTGGTCTCACTCTGTCGGAGTCAGTTCTCTGTTCATGACCATGTTGGTCCTCTACCTGAGAGTAGGGCAGCTGTTCATGACCATGCTGGTCTCACTGTGAGAGTAGGGCAGTTCGTTGTTCTTGACTATGCTGGTCTCACTGTGAGTGTAGGGCAGGTCGTTGGTCATGACCATGTTGGTCTCACTGTGTAAGAGTAGGGGCAGTTCGCTGTTCATGACCATGCTGGGCTCACTGTGTGAGAGTAGGGGGCAGTTCGTTGGTCGTGACCATGTTGGTCTCACTGTGTGAGAGTAGGGCAGCTCCGTTGGTCATGACCATGTTGGTCTCACTGTGTGAGAGTAGGGCAGTTTGTTGTTCATGACCATGTTGGTCTCACTGCTGTGAAAGTAGGGGCCGGCCGTTGTTCATGACCATGTTGGTCTCACTGTGTGAAAGTAGGGCAGTCCGTTGGTTCATGACTGTGTGAGAGTGCTTGGGTCGTGACTGTTGGTCTCATTGTGTGAGAGTAGGGCAGTTCGCTGTCGTGAAGACTCACTGTGTGAGAGTAGGGTGGTTCGCTGACTGTTGGTCTCACTGTGTGAGAGGGGCAGTCTGCTGGTCATGACTTGTTGGTCTCACTCGTGTGAGAGCAGGGGCAGTTCAAGTTGGTCACGACTATGCTGGCTTCCACTGTGTGAGAGTAGGGCAGTTCATTGGTCATGACCATGTTGGTCCCACTGTATGAGAGTAGGGGCAGTTCGTTGTTCATGACCATGTTGGTCTCACTGTGTGAAAGTAGGGCAGTTCGTTGTTCATGACCATGTTGGTCTCACTGTGTGAGAGTAGGGCAGTTCGTTGGTCATGACTCATGCTGGTCTCACTGTGTGAGAGTAGGGCAGTTCGTTGGTCGTGACTTCATGTTATCTCACTGTGTGAAAGAGAGGGCAGTCTGCCAGGCTGGTCATGACCATGTTGGTCTCACTGTTTGAGAGTAGGGCAGTTCAAGCCGGTTCAAGACCATGCTGGTCTCACTGTGTGAGAGTAGGCAGTTCGCTGGTCATGACCATGCTGGTCTCACTGTGTGAGAGTAGGGCAGTTCTGGTTGTTCATGACTACATGGGATCACTGTGTGAGTCAGTTCGTTGTTCATGACCATGTGCGAGTGTAAGAGTAGGGCAGTTCGCTGTTCATGACCATGTTGGTCTCACTGTGCAGAGTAGGGCAGTTCTGTTGTTCATGACCATGCTGGTCTCACTGTGTAAGAGTAGGGGCAGTTCGGTTCATGACCATGTTGGTCGCACTGTGTGAGAGTAGGGCAGTTCGCTTGTGTCATGCACTATGTTGGTCTCACTGTGTGAGAGTAGGGCAGTTCGTTGTTCGTGACTCATGTTGGTCTCACTGTGTGAGAGTAGGGCAGTTCGTTGTTCATGACCATGTTGGTCTCACTGTGTGAGAGTAGGGCAGTTCGTTGTTCATGACCATGTTGGTCTCACTGTGTGAGAGTAGGGCAGTTCGCTTGTTCATGACTATGTTGGTCTCACTGTGTGAGAGTAGGAAGTCTGCTGTTCGTGACCATGCTGGTCTCACTGTGTGAGAGTAGGGCAGTCTGTTGGTCGTGACTCATGTTGGTCTCACTGTGTGAGAGTAGGGCAGTTCGTTGTTCATGACCATGTTGGTCTCACTGCTGCTGAGAGAGTAGGGCAGTTCGCTGTTCATGACCATGTTGGTCCCACTGTGCGAGAGTAGGGGCAGTTCCGTTGGTCATGACTATGTTGGTCTCACTGTAAGTGAGAGCAGGGCAGTTCGCTGTTCCATGACCATGTTGGTCTCACTGTGTGAGAGTAGGGCAGTTCGCTTGTTCATGACCATGTTGGTCTCACTGTGTGAGAGTAGGGCAGTCTCGCTGTTCATGACTATGTTGGTCTCACTGTGTGAGAGTAGGGCAGTTCGTTGGTCGTGACCATGTTGGTCTCACTGTGTGAGAGTAGGGCAGTTCGTTGTTCATGACTATGTTGGTCTCACTGTGTGAGTGTAGGGCAGTTTGTTGTTCATGACCATGTTGGTCTCACTGTGTGAAAGTAGGGCAGGTCGCTGGTCATGACTATGTTGGTCTCACTGTGTGAGAGTAGGGCAGTTCTGCTGGTCGTGACTATGTTGGTCTCACTGTGTGAGAGTAGGGCAGTTCGTTGGTCGTGACCATGTTGGTCTCACTGTGTGAGAGTAGGGCAGTTCGTTGGTCGTGACTCATGTTGGTCTCACTGTGTGAGAGTAGGGCAGTTCGTTGGTCGTGACTATTGCGTTGGTCTCACTGTGCGTGAGAGTAGGGCAGTTCGTTGGTCGTGGACTACGTTGGTCTCACTGTGTGAGAGTAGGGCAGTTCGGTTGGTCATGACCATGCTGGTCTTCACTGTGTGAGAGTAGGGCAGTTCAGTTGTTCATGACCATGTTGGTCTCACTGTTGTGAGAGTAGGGCAGTTCGTTGTTCATGACCATGTTGGTCTCACTGTGTGAAAGTAGGGCAGTTCGTTGTTCATGACCATGTTGGTCTCACTGTGTAGAGTAGGGCAGTTCGTTGGTCATGACTCATGTTGGTCTCACTCGTGTAAGAGTAGGGCAGTTCGTTGGTCATGACCATGTTGGTCGCACTGTGTGAAAGAGTAGGGCAGTCTCGCTGGTCATGACCATGCTGGTCTCACTGCATGAGAGTAGGGCAGTTCGCTGCCGGTTCGAGACCATGCTGGTCTCACCTGTGTGAGGAGTAGGGCAGTTCGCTGGTCGTGA
>NW_027032976.1:0-5525 GCF_034236695.1 Oncorhynchus nerka | reverse complement strand
CTGGATATTCTGTTATGGCCTGGAACATACAGATACTATACTATACTGTAGATATTATGTTATGGCCTGGAACATACAGATACTATATTAAACTGTAGATATTCTGTGATGATACTGTAGTATTTAATATCACTCCCACATGATTCTTCCCAAACGCAAGTGGCAGGTAGAGTGTTGGGCCAGTAACACGGTGACAAATATGTTGTACAGTACATACCACAGTACAGTACTATGAATTGTACACTTGAGTAGTATCTGTATGTTTCACATCATAACATAATACCTACAGTAGTATCTGTATGTTTCACATCATTGTTTTTATTTATTTATTTCACCTTTATTTAACCAGGTAGGCTAGTTGAGAACAAGTTCTCATTTGCAACTGCGACCTGGCCAAGATAAAGCATAGCAGTGTGAACAGACAACACAGAGTTACACATGGAGTAAACAATTAACAAGTCAATAACACAGTAGAAAAAAAATGGGCAGTCTATATACAATGTGTGCAAAAGGCATGAGGTAGGCGAATAATACAATTTTGCAGATTAACACTGGGGTGATAAATGATCAGATGGTCATGTACAGGTAGAGATATTGGTGTGCAAAAGAGCAGAAAAGTAAATAAATAAATAATAAAAACAGTATGGGAATGAGGTAGGTGAAAATGGGTGGGCTATTTACCAATAGACTATGTACAGCTGCAGCGATCGGTTAGCTGCTCGGATAGCTGATGTTTGAGTTGGTGAGGAGATAAAGTCTCCAACTTCAGCGATTTTACAGTTCGTTCCAGTCACAGGCAGCAGAGTGCTGGAACGGGCGGCCAAATGAGGTGTTGGCATTAGGGATGATCAGTGAGATACACCTGCTGGGCGCGTGCTACGGATGGGTGTTGCCATCGTGACCCAGTGAACTGAGATAAGGGCGGAGCTTTACCTAGCATGGACTTGTAGATGACCTGGGCCAGTGGGTCTGGCGACGAATATGCTTGCGAGGGCCAGCCGACTAGAGCATACAAGTCGCAGTGGTGGGTGGTATAAGGTGCTTTGGTGACAAAACGGATGGCACTATGATAGACTGCATCCAGTTTGCTGAGTAGAGTGTTGGAAGCCATTTGTAGATGACATCGCCGAAATCGAGATCGGTAGGATAGTCAGTTTTACTAGGGTAAGCTTGGCGGCGTGAGTGAAGGAGGCTTTGTTGCGGAATAGAAAGCCGACTCTTGATTTGATTTTCGATTGGAGATGTTTGATGTGAGTCTGGAAGGAGAGTTTGCAGTCTAGCCAGACACTAGGTACTATAGATGTCCACATATTCAAGGTCGGAACCATCCAGGGTGGTGATGCTAGTCGGGCATGCGGGTGCAGGCAGCGATCGGTTGAAAAGCATGCATTTGGTTTTACTCGCGTTTAAGAGCAGTTGGAGGCCACGGAAGGAGTGCTGTATGGCATTGAAGCTCGTTTGGAGGTTAGATAGCACAGTGTCCAATGACGGGCCGAAAGTATATAGAATGGTGTCGTCTGCGTAGAGGTGGATCAGGGAATCGCCCCGCAGCAAGAGCAACATCATTGATATATACAGAGAAAGAGTCGGCCCGAGGAATGAACCCTGTGGCACCCCATAGAGACTGCCAGAGGACCGGACAGCATGCCCTCGATTTGACACACTGAACTCTGTCTGCAAAGTAATTGGTGAACCAGGCAAGGCAGTCATCCGAAAACCGAGGCTATTGAGTCTGCCGATAAGAATATGGTGATTGACAGAGTCGAAAGCCTTGGCGAGGTCGATGAAAATGCTGCACAGTACTGTCTTTTGCCGATGGCGGTTATGATATCGTTTAGTACCTTGAGCGTGGCTGAGGTGCACCCCGTGACCGGCTCGGAAACCAGATTGCACAGCGGAGAAGGTACGGTGGGATTCGAGATGGTCAGTGACCTGTTTGTTGACTTGGCTTTGAAGACCTTAGATAGGCAGGGCAGGATGGATGGATGGAGGTCTATAGCAGTTTGGGTCCAGGGTGTCTCCCCTTTGAAGAGGGGATGACTGCGGCAGCTTTCCAATCCTTGGGGATCTCAGACGATATGAAAGAGGTTGAACAGGCTGGTAATAGGGGTTGCGACAATGGCGGCAGATAGTTTCAGAAATAGAGGTCCAGATTGTCAAGCCCAGCTGATTTGTGCGGGTCTAGGTTTTGCAGCTCTTTCAGAACATCTGCTATCTGGATTTGGGTAAGGAGAACCTGGAGAGGCTTGGGCGAGGCTGCGGGGCGGAGCTGTTGGCCGAGGTTGGAGTAGCCAGGCGGAAGGCATGGCCAGCCGTTGAAGTGCTTATTGAAGCTTTCGATAATCGTGGATTTATCGGTGGAGACCGTGTTACCTAGCCTCAGTGCAGTGGGCAGCTGGGAGGAGGTGCTCTTGTTCTCCATGGACTTCACAGTGTCCCAGAACTTTTTGGAGTTGGAGCTACAGGATGCAAACTTCTGCCTGAAGAAGCTGGCCTTAGCTTTCCTGACTGACTGCGTGTATTGGTTCCTGACTTCCCTGAACAGTTGCATATCACGGGGCTATTCGATGCTATGCAGTCCGCCACAGGATGTTTTTGTGCTGGTCGAGGCAGTCAGGTCTGGAGTGAACCAAGGGCTGTATCTGTTCTTGGTTCTGCATTTTTTGAACGGAGCATGCTTATCTAAAATGGTGAGGAAGTTACTTTTAAAGAATGACCAGGCATCCTCAACTGACGGGATGAGGTCAATGTCCTTCCAGGATACCCGGGCCAGGTCGATTAGAAGGCCTGCTCACAGAAGTGTTTTAGGGAGCGTTTGACAGTGATGAGGGTGGTCGTTTGACTGCGGCTCCGTGGCGGATACAGGCAATGAGGCAGTGATCGCTGAGATCCTGGTTGAAGACAGCGGAGGTGTATTTGGAGGGCCAGTTGGTCAGGATGGCGTCTATGAGGGTGCCCTTGTTTACAGAGTTAGGGTTGTACCTGGTGGGTTCCTTGATGATTTGAGTGAGATTGAGGGCATCTAGCTTACATTGTAGGACTGCCGGGGTGTTAAGCATATCCCAGTTTAGGTCACCTAACAGAACAAACTCTGAAGCTAGATGGGGGCGATCAATTCACAAATGGTGTCCAGGGCACAGCTGGGAGCTGAGGGTGGCCGGTAGCAGGCGGCAACAGTGAGAAGACTTATTTCTGGAGAGGGTAATTTTCAAAATTAGTAGTTGAACTGTTTGGGTATGGACCTGGAAAGTATGACATTACTTTGCAGGCTATCTCTGCAGTAGACTGCAACTCCGCCCCCTTTGGTAGTTCTATCTGACGGAAGATGTTATAGTTGGGTATGGAAATCTCTGAATTTTTGGTGACCTTCCTGAGCCAGGATTCAGACACGGCAAGGACATCAGGGTTAGCAGAGTGTGCTAAAGCAGTGAGAAAAACAAACTTAGGGAGGATATTTTGATGTTGACATGCATAAAACCAAGGCTTTTCGATCACAGAAGTCAACAAATGAGGGTACCTGGGGAACAGTAGTATCTGTATGTTCCACGTCATAACATAATACCTACAGTAGTATCTGTATGTTTCATGTCATAACATAATATCTACAGTAGTATCTGTATGTTTCACATCATAACATAATACCTACAGTAGTATCTGTATGTTCCACATCATAACATAATATCTACAGTAGTATCTGTATGTTCCACATCATAACATAATACCTACAGTAGTATCTGTATGTTCCACATCATAACATAATATCTACAGTAGTATCTGTATGTTTCACATCATAACATAATACCTACAGTAGTATCTGTATGTTTCACATCATAACATAATACCTACAGTAGTATCTGTATGTTTCACATCATAACATAATATCTACAGTAGTATCTGTATGTTTCACATCATAACATAATATCTACAGTAGTATCTGTATGTTCCACATCATAACATAATATCTACAGTAGTATCTGTATGTTCCACATCATAACATAATACCTACAGTAGTATCTGTATGTTTCACATCATAACATAATACCTACAGTAGTATCTGTATGTTCCACATCATAACATAATACCTACAGTAGTATATGTATGTTTCACATCATAACATAATATCTACAGTAGTATCTGTGTTTCACCTACAGTAGTATCTGTATGTTCCACGTCATAACATAATGCCTACAGTAGTATCTGTATGTTTCACGTCATAACATAATATCTACAGTAGTATCTGTATGTTTCACATCATAACATAATACCTACAGTAGTATCTGTATGTTTCACGTCATAACATAATATCTACAGTAGTATCTGTATGTTCCACGTCATAACATAATACCTACAGTAGTATCTGTATGTTTCACATCATAACATAATATCTACAGTAGTATCTGTATGTTCCACATCATAACATAATACCTACAGTAGTATCTGTATGTTCCACATCATAACATAATACCTACAGTAGTATCTGTATGTTTCACATCATAACATAATATCTACAGTAGTATCTGTATGTTTCACATCATAACATAATATCTACAGTAGTATCTGTATGTTCCACATCATAACATAATACCTACAGTAGTATCTGTATGTTCCACATCATAACATAATACCTACAGTAGTATCTGTATGTTCCACATCATAACATAATACCTACAGTAGTATCTGTATGTTTCACATCATAACATAATACCTACAGTAGTATCTGTATGTTCCACATCATAACATAATACCTACAGTAGTATCTGTATGTTCCACATCATAACATAATATCTACAGTAGTATCTGTATGTTCCACATCATAACATAATACCTACAGTAGTATCTGTATGTTCCACATCATAACATAATACCTACAGTAGTATCTGTATGTTCCACATCATAACATAATACCTACAGTAGTATCTGTATGTTCCACATCATAACATAATACCTACAGTAGTATCTGTATGTTCCACATCATAACATAATATCTACAGTAGTATCTGTATGTTCCACATCATAACATAATACCTACAGTAGTATCTGTATGTTCCACGTCATAACATAATATCTACAGTAGTATCTGTATGTTCCACGTCATAACATAATACCTACAGTAGTATCTGTATGTTTCACATCATAACATAATATCTACAGTAGTATCTGTATGTTTCACATCATAACATAATACCTACAGTAGTATCTGTATGTTTCACATCATAACATAATACCTACAGTAGTATCTGTATGTTCCACATCATAACATAATACCTACAGTAGTATCTGTATGTTTCACATCATAACATAATATCTACAGTAGTATCTGTATGTTCCACATCATAACATAATACCTACAGTAGTATCTGTATGTTCCACATCATAACATAATACCTACAGTAGTATCTGTATGTTTCACATCATAACATAATATCTACAGTAGTATCTGTATGTTCCACATCATAACATAATACCTACAGTAGTATCTGTATGTTCCACATCATAACATAATATCTACAGTAGTATCTGTATGT
>NW_027032975.1:0-5522 GCF_034236695.1 Oncorhynchus nerka | reverse complement strand
TAGGAGAACTAGGTTAAGGTTAGCTTTAGGAGAACTAGGTTAAGGTTAGCTAAGGTTAGCTTTAGGAGAACTAGGTTAAGGTTAGCTTTAGGAGAACTAGGTTAAGGTTAGCTTTAGGAGAACTAGGTTAAGGTTAGCTTTAGGAGAACTAGGTTAAGGTTAGCTTTAGGAGAACTAGGTTAAGGTTAGGTTAAGGTTAGCTTTAGGAGAACTAGGTTAAGGTTAGCTTTAGGAGAACTAGGTTAAGGTTAGCTTTAGGAGAACTAGGTTAAGGTTAGCTTTAGGAGAACTAGGTTAAGGTTAGCTGTTAAGAGAACTAGGTTAAGGTTAGCTTTAGGAGAACTAGGTTAAGGTTAGCTTTAGAGGACTAGGTTAAGGTTAGCTTTAGGAGAACTAGGTTAAGGTTAGCTTTAGGAGAACTAGGTTAAGGTTAGCTTTAGGAGAACTAGGTTAAGGTTAGCTTTAGGAGAACTAGGTTAAGGTTAGCTTTAGGAGAACTAGGTTAAGGTTAGCTTTAGGAGAACTAGGTTAAGGTTAGCTTTAGGAGAACTAGGTTAAGTTTAGCTTTAGGAGAACTAGGTTAAGGTTGGGCTTTAGGAGAACTAGGTTAAGGTTAGCTTTAGGAGAACTAGGTTAAGGTTAGCTTTAGGAGAACTAGGTTAAGTTAGGAGAACTAGGTTAAGGTTTAAGTGCTTTTAGGAGAACTAGGTTAAGGTTAGCTTTTGGAGAACTAGGTTAATGTTAGCTTTAGGAGAACTAGGTTGCTAAGGTTAGCTTCAGGAGAACTAGGTTAAGGTTGGCGTTGGGAGAACTAGGTTAAGGTTAGCTTTAGGATAATCTTAGGTTAGCTTTAGGAGAACTAGGTTACAAGGTTTTTAGGAGAACTAGGTTAAGGTTAGCTTTAGGAGAACTAGGTTAAGGTTAGCTTTAGGAGAACTAGGTTAAGGTTAGGCTTAGGAGAACTAGGTTAAGGTTACTTTAGGAGAACTAGGTTAAAGTTAGCTTTAGGAGAACTAGGTTAAGGTTAGCTTTAGGAGAACTAGGTTAAGGTTAGCTTTAGGAGAACTAGGTTAAGTTTAGCTTTAGGAGAACTAGGTTAAGGTTAGCTTTAGGAGAACTAGGTTAAGGTTAGCTTTAGGAGAACTAGGTTAAGGTTAGGTTAAGGTTAGCTTTAGGAGAACTAGGTTAAGGTTAGCTTTAGGAGAACTAGGTTAAGGTTAGCTTTAGGAGAACTAGGTTAAGGTTAGCTTTAGGAGAACTAGGTTAAGTTTAGCTTTAGGAGAACTAGGTTAAGGATAGCTTTAGGAGAACTAGGTTAAGGTTAGCTTTAGGAGAACTAGGTTAAGGTTAGGTTAAGGTTAGGTTAAGGTTAGCTTTAAGAGAACTAGGTTAAGGTTAGCTTTAGGAGAACTAGGTTAAGGTTAGCTTTAGGAGAACTAGGTTAAGGTTAGCTTTAGGAGAACTAGGTTAAGGTTAGCTTTAGGAGAACTAGGTTAAGGTAGGAGAACTAGGTTAAGGTTAGCTTTAGGAGAACTAGGTTAAGGTTAGCTTTAGGAGAACTAGGTTAATGTTAGCTTTAGGAGAACTAGGTTAAGGTTAGCTTCAGGAGAACTAGGTTAAGGTTAGCTTTAGGAGAACTAGGTTAAGGTTAGCTTTAGGAGAACTAGGTTAAGGTTAGCTTTAGGAGAACTAGGTTAAGGTTAGCTTTAGGAGAACTAGGTTAAGGTTAGCTTTAGGAGAACTAGGTTAAGGTTAGCTTTAGGAGAACTAGGTTAAAGTTAGCTTTAGGAGAACTAGGTTAAGGTTAGCTTCAGGAGAACTAGGTTAAGGTTAGCTTTAGGAGAACTAGGTTAAGGTTAGCTTCAGGAGAACTAGGTTAAGGTTAGCTTTAGGAGAACTAGGTTAAGGTTAGCTTTAGGAGAACTAGGTTAAGGTTAGCTTTAGGAGAACTAGGTTAAGGTTAGCTTTAGGAGAACTAGGTTAAAGTTAGCTTTAGGAGAACTAGGTTAAGGTTAGCTTTAGGAGAACTAGGTTAAGGTTAGCTTTAGGAGAACTAGGTTAAAGTTAGCTTTAGGAGAACTAGGTTAAGGTTAGCTTTAGGAGAACTAGGTTAAGGTTAGCTTTAGGAGAACTAGGTTAAGTTTAGCTTTAGGAGAACTAGGTTAAGGTTAGCTTTAGGAGAACTAGGTTAAGGTTAGCTTTAGGAGAACTAGGTTAAGGTTAGCTTTAGGAGAACTAGGTTAAGGTTAGCTTCAGGAGAACTAGGTTAAGGTTAGCTTTAGGAGAACTAGGTTAAGGTTAGGTTAAGGTTAGGTTAAGGTTAGGTTAAGTTTAGGAAAGGGATTAGGGTTAGCTGAAATGAAAAATAAAAAAATTGTCCCTGACCCGACTCAAACTTATCGAGCCACAACCTGGCCTGACCTCAGAACAGCCTGTTTCCAATAACGTGATTGCGTGTGTGTGTGTGTCTGTGTGTGTGTGTGTGTGTGTCTGTCTGTGTGTGTGTGTGTGTGTGTGTGTGTCTGTGTCTGTGTGTGTGTGTGTGTGTGTGTCTGTGTGTGTGTGTGTGTGTCTGTGTCTGTGTGTGTGTGTGTGTGTGTGTGTGTGTGTTGCATATTCCCAGTTGCATGGTACTACTCACAATTGAAAGAGGAATGGGACTCCCTGGACCGGCTGAAGTCATCCCCGTAGAGAGCAGTCATGCTGGGCTGGCTGGTACGGCGGCCTGGGTAGGGTGGAGGTAGAGAACTAGAGCCCATCCCTGACCCTGCAGCTGCTCCAGCCATCCTCTCCTTGGTCTTCAGGGCCAGGGTCCTCTCCTAGACAAATAGATAGCTAGGTATTTACATAATGTAGATAGGGATTTTATTAATCATCGAGGGGACAATTCCTGGACACATATTACACCTAGACCGGGACTAAAAAGCCAGATCAATGGAGAAGTCCAGGACCAGACATAATGTGTCTGATGTCCAGCACCAGACATAATGTGTCTGAAGTCCAACAGAAGTCCAGGACCAGACATAATGTATCTGGTGTCCAACAGAAGTCCAGGACCAGACATAATGTGTCTGATGTCCTGGACCAGACATAATGTGTCTGATGTCCAGGACCAGACATAATGTGTCTGATGTCCTGGACCAGACATAATGTGTCTGATGTCCAGGACCAGACATAATGTGTCTGATGTCCAGGACCAGACATAATGTGTCTGATGTCCAGGACCAGACATAATGTGTCTGATGTCCTGGACCAGACATAATGTGTCTGATGTCCAGGACCAGACATAATGTGTCTGATGTCCAGGACCAGACATAATGTGTCTGATGTCCAGGACCAGACATAATGTGTCTGATGTCCAGGACCAGACATAATGTGTCTGATGTCCAGGACCAGACATAATGTGTCTGGTGTCCAGGACCAGACATAATGTGTCTGATGTCCAGGACCAGACATAATGTGTCTGATGTCCAGGACCAGACATAATGTATCTGGTGTCCAGGACCAGACATAATGTATCTGGGAAAACAGAAGCAGACACACATACTGAACAAAACCAAACCAACAGAATACAAGTACCATGTCATACCTGTTTCAGCCTCTCCTCATCCCTCATCAGGGCCACCAGCTGCTTGGCCTTCTCCCTAACATTCACCCCCTGGTCCCTGCCATCCCTGTCTGTGAACTGGAAGTCCCGTAGGGTCTACAGAGGAGGAGGAGGAGGAAGAGGAAGAGAAGGAAATATACTTTATTATACTTTTTTTGCAGATAGTTTTTTTGGTTTCAACCCCCTGAGAAAGAACCCATTCAGAAGCCAGCTCAGTGCACTCCCAGACATTTATCCCGACAGACTCGGGATTCGAACCGTCAACCTAACCTGTATGGTGTAGACGTTCTCTCTGCACTGCTGCGCCACACGTTCCGAGCCCGTTTTGATCAGGTAGTCGAGTAGAGTCAGGGCCTAGCAATAAAACAACAATCCACTTCACTTACACACAACACACTTCAAAACAGACACCACACACATCTAACAGTAGATAGAAAGACAAGGGTTAAACAATACAAAAAGACACATCTAACAGTAGATAGAAAGACACATCTAACAGTAGATAGAAAGACACATCTAACAGTAGATAGAAAGACACATCTAACAGTAGATAGAAAGACACATCTAACAGTAGATAGAAAGACACATCTAACAGTAGATAGAAAGACACATCTAACAGTAGATAGAAAGACACATCTAACAGTAGATAGAAAGACACATCTAACAGTAGATAGAAAGACACATCTAACAGTAGATAGAAAGACACATCTAACAGTAGATAGAAAGACACATCTAACAGTAGATAGAAAGACACATCTAACAGTAGATAGAAAGACACATCTAACAGTAGATAGAAAGACACATCTAACAGTAGATAGAAAGACACATCTAACAGTAGATAGAAAGACACATCTAACAGTAGATAGAAAGACACATCTAACAGTAGATAGAAAGACACATCTAACAGTAGATAGAAAGACACATCTAACAGTAGATAGAAAGACACATCTAACAGTAGATAGAAAGACACATCTAACAGTAGATAGAAAGACACATCTAACAGTAGATAGAAAGACACATCTAACAGTAGATAGAAAGACACATCTAACAGTAGATAGAAAGACACATCTAACAGTAGATAGAAAGACACATCTAACAGTAGATAGAAAGACACATCTAACAGTAGATAGAAAGACACATCTAACAGTAGATAGAAAGACACATCTAACAGTAGATAGAAAGACACATCTAACAGTAGATAGAAAGACACATCTAACAGTAGATAGAAAGACACATCTAACAGTAGATAGAAAGACACATCTAACAGTAGATAGAAAGACACATCTAACAGTAGATAGAAAGACACATCTAACAGTAGATAGAAAGACACATCTAACAGTAGATAGAAAGACACATCTAACAGTAGATAGAAAGACACATCTAACAGTAGATAGAAAGACACATCTAACAGTAGATAGAAAGACACATCTAACAGTAGATAGAAAGACACATCTAACAGTAGATAGAAAGACACATCTAACAGTAGATAGAAAGACACATCTAACAGTAGATAGAAAGACACATCTAACAGTAGATAGAAAGACACATCTAACAGTAGATAGAAAGACACATCTAACAGTAGATAGAAAGACACATCTAACAGTAGATAGAAAGACACATCTAACAGTAGATAGAAAGACACATCTAACAGTAGATAGAAAGACACATCTAACAGTAGATAGAAAGACACATCTAACAGTAGATAGAAAGACACATCTAACAGTAGATAGAAAGACACATCTAACAGTAGATAGAAAGACACATCTAACAGTAGATAGAAAGACACATCTAACAGTAGATAGAAAGACACATCTAACAGTAGATAGAAAGACACATCTAACAGTAGATAGAAAGACACATCTAACAGTAGATAGAAAGACACATCTAACAGTAGATAGAAAGACACATCTAACAG
>NW_027032974.1:0-5522 GCF_034236695.1 Oncorhynchus nerka | reverse complement strand
CTGACTTCCTGTTAAGGCTATGGCTGATTTAAAGGTTTTTACTGATAACCCCTGATAGCATTCAATGGACTTGCTCAGACCTCTCTCTCCAATTTGGTCATGCCGTACATACCTACAAGTTCACTACGGTCACAAGATGCAGGCCTCCTTATTGTCCGTATCATTTCTAAGGAAACACCTGGAGGCAGGGCTTTCTCCTATAGAGCTCAATTTTTACGCAATTGTCTGCCTATCCACACAAGAGATGCACACTCAGTTTTGACCTTTAAGTCTTTACTGAAGACTCATCTCTATTTTTTTTATTTAACCTTTATTTAACTAGGCAAGTCAGTTAATAAGAACACATTTTTATTTACAACTGCCTTGTTCAGGGGCAGAACAACTGATTTTTACCTCGGGGGTTCGATCTAGCAACCTTTCAGATACTGGGCCAACGCTCTAACCACTAGGCTACCTGCCGCCCCATTAGGTCCTATGATTGAGTGTAGTCTGGCCCAGGGATGTGAAGGTGAACGGCAAGGCACTGGAGTGACGAACCCCCCTTGTTGTCTGCACTGGGATTCTCTGCCTCTGACCGTATTACGGGGCCTGAGTCACTGTCCCTAGGAGGGTTGTGTCATGTCATGCCAGGCTTTTTTGCTATACTCGACAGGCTGTGGGTGGGGTTATATCCTGCCTGGTTTGCCTTGTCTGGAGGTATCGTTAGATGGGGCCACAGTGTCCCTTGACCCTCCCTGTACCAGCCTCCAATATTTATGCTGCAATGTTCTATGTGCCGGGGGGCTAGTGTCAGTCTGTCCTATCTGGTGTAATTCTCCTGTCTCATCTGGTGTCCTTTGTGTACTTAAGTATGCTCCCTCTAACTCTCCCATCTCTCTCTCTCTCTTTCCTCTCTCGGAGGACCTGAGCCCTATGACCATATCTCAGGACTACCTGGCCTGATGACTCCTGGCTGTCCCCATCCCCAGTCCACCTGGTCGTGCTGCTGATCCAGTTTCAGCTATTTTGCCTGTGGCTATGGAACCCTGACTTGTTCACCGGACGTGCTACCTTGTCCCAGACCTGCTGTTTTTGACTCTCTCTCTCCCTCTCCACAGCACCTGCTGTCTCAACCTCTGAATGCTCGGCTATGAAAAGCCAACTGACATGAACTCCCGAGGTGCTGACCTGTTGCACTCTCTACAACCACTGTGATTATTATTTGACCTGCATGTCAAATAATCATAATCTGTGAATGTTTGAAGATCTTGACGAATGATCTGGCCTCAATGGCCATGTACTAATATAATCTCCACCCGGCACAGCCCGAAGAGGACTGGCCACCCCTCAGAGCCTGGTTCCTCTCTGGGTTTCTTCCTAGGTTCCTGCCTTTCTAGGGAGTTTTTCCAAGCCACTGTGCTTCTACATCTGCATTGCTTGCTGTTTGGGGTTTTAGGCTGGGTTTCTGTACAGCACTTTGTGACATCTGCTGATGTAAAAAGAGCTTTATAAATACATTTACATTACATTTACATTTACATTTAAGTCATTTAGCAGACGCTCTTATCCAGAGCGACTTACAAATTGGTGCATTCACCTTATGACCTCCAGTGGAACAGTAGTGCATCTAAATCTTTTCAGGGGAAGGGGGGGTGAGAGGGATTACTTTATCCTATCCTAGGTATTCCTTAAAGAGGTGGGGTTTCAGGTGTCTCCGGAAGGTGGTGATTGACTCCGCTGTCCTGGCGTCGTGAGGGAGTTTGTTCCACCATTGGGGGGCCAGAGCAGCGAACAGTTTTGACTGGGCTGAGCGGGAACTGTACTTCCTCAGTGGTAGGGAGGCGAGCAGGCCAGAGGTGGATGAACGCAGTGCCCTTGTTTGGGTGTAGGGCCTGATCAGAGCCTGGAGGTACTGAGGTGCCGTTCCCCTCACAGCTCCGTAGGCAAGCACCATGGTCTTGTAGCGGATGCGAGCTTCAACTGGAAGCCAGTGGAGGGAGCGGAGGAGCGGGGTGACGTGAGAGAACTTGGGAAGGTTGAACACCAGACGGGCTGCGGCGTTCTGGATGAGTTGTAGGGGTTTAATGGCACAGG
Organism: Oncorhynchus nerka; assembly: GCF_034236695.1. NCBI lineage: Eukaryota > Metazoa > Chordata > Actinopteri > Salmoniformes > Salmonidae > Oncorhynchus > Oncorhynchus nerka. Next base: position 3,449 of record NW_027032974.1, on the reverse strand, counting down.
CAGGGAGCCCAGCCAACAGCGAGTTGCAGTAATCCAGACGGGAGATGACAAGTGCCTGGATTAGGACCTGCGCCGCTTCCTGTGTGAGGCAGGGTCGTACTCTGCGGATGTTGTAGAGCATGAACCTACAGGAACGGGCCACCGCCTTGATGTTAGTTGAGAACGACAGGGTGTTGTCCAGGATCACGCCAAGGTTCTTAGCGCTCTGGGAGGAGGACACAATGGAGTTGTCAACCGTGATGGCGAGATCATGGAACGGGCAGTCCTTCCCCGGGAGGAAGAGCAGTTCCGTCTTGCCGAGGTTCAGCTTGAGGTGGTGATCCGTCATCCACACGGATATGTCTGCCAGACATGCAGAGATGCGATTCGCCACCTGGTCATCAGAAGGGGAAAGGAGAAGATTAATTGTGTGTCGTCTGCATAGCAATGATAGGAGAGACCATGTGAGGTTATGACAGAGCCAAGTGACTTGGTGTATAGCGAGAATAGGAAGGGCCCTAGAACAGAGCCCTGGGACACCAGTGGTGAGAGCACGTGGTGTGGAGACGGATTCTCGCCACGCCACCTGGTAGGAGCGACCTGTCAGGGTAGGACGCAATCCATGGCCGCGCCGGAGATGCCCAACTCGGAGAGGGTGGAGAGGAGGATCTGATGGTTCACAGTATCGAAGGCAGCCGATAGGTCTAGAAGGATGAGAGCAGAGGAGAGAGAGTTAGCTTTAGCAGTGCGGAGCGCCTCCGTGATACAGAGAAGAGCAGTCTCAGTTGAATGACTAGTCTTGAAAACCTGACTGATTTGGATCAAGAAGGTCATTCTGAGAGAGATAGCGGAGAGCTGGCCAAGGACGGCACGTTCAAGAGTTTTGAGAGAAAAGAAAGAAGGGATACTGGTCTGTAGTTGTTGACATCGGAGGGATCGAGTGTAGGTTTTTTCAGAGGGGTGCAACTCTCGCTCTCTTGAAGACGGGGAAGGGACGTAGCCAGCGGTCAGGGATGAGTTGATGAGCGAGGTGAGGTAAGGGAGGAGGTCTCCGGAAATGGTCTGGAGAAGAGAGGAGGGGATAGGGTCAAGCGGGCAGGTTGTGGGGCGGCCGGTCAATCACAAGACGCGAGATTTCATCTGGAGAGAGAGGGGAGAAAGAGGTCAGAGCAGGGTAGGCAGTGTGAGCAGAACCAGCGGTGTCGTTTGACTTAGCAACGAGGATCGGATGTCGTCGACCTTCTTTTCAAAATGGTTGACGAAGTCATCTGCAGAGAGGGGAGGAGGAGGAGGAGGATTCAGGAGGGAGGAGAAGGTTGCAAAGAGCTTCCTAGGGTTAGAGGCAGATGCTTGGAATTTAGAGTGGTAGAAATGGCTTTAGCAGCAGAGAGAAGAGGAAAATGTAGAGAGGAGAGTGAAAAGGATGTCAGGTCCGCAGAGGCGGTTTTCCTCCATTTCCCTTCGGCTGCCCGGAGCCCTGTTCTGTGAGCTCGCAATGAGTCGTCGAGCCACGGAGCGGGAGGGGAGGACCGAGCCGGCCTGGAGGATAGGGGACATAGAGAGTCAAAGGATGCAGAAAGGGAGGAGAGGAGGGTTGAGGAGGCAGAATCAGGAGATAGGTTGGAGAAGGTTTGAGCAGAGGGAAGAGATGATAGGATGGAAGAGGAGAGAGTAGCGGGGAGAGAGAGCGAAGGTTGGGACGGCGCGATACCATCCGAGTAGGGGCAGTGTGGGAAGTGTTGGATGAGAGCGAGAGGGAAAAGGATACAAGGTAGTGGTCGGAGACTTGGAGGGGAGTTGCAACGAGGTTAGTGGAAGAACAGCATCTAGTAAAGATGAGGTCGAGCGTATTTCCTGCCTTGTGAGTAGGGGGAAGGTGAGAGGGTGAGGTCAAAAGAGGAGAGGAGTGGAAAGAAGGAGGCAGAGAGGAATGAGTCAAAGGTAGGCGTGGGGAGGTTAAAGTCGCCCAGAACTGTGAGAGGTGAGCCGTCCTCAGGAAAGGAGCTTATCAAGGCATCAAGCTCATTGATGAACTCTCCGAGGGAACCTGGAGGGCGATAAATGATAAGGATGTTAAGCTTGAAAGGGCTGGTAACTGTGACAGCATGGAATTCAAAGGAGGCGATAGACAGATGGGTAAGGGGAGAAAGAGAGAATGACCACTTGGGAGAGATGAGGATCCCGGTGCCACCACCCCGCTGACCAGAAGCTCTCGGGGTGTGCGAGAACACGTGGGCAGACGAAGAGAGAGCAGTAGGAGTAGCAGTGTTGTCTGTGGTGATCCATGTTTCCGTCAGTGCCAAGAAGTCGAGGGACTGGAGGGAGACATAGGCGGAGATGAACTCTGCCTTGTTGGCCGCAGATCGGCAGTTCCAGAGGCTACCGGAGACCTGGAACTCCACGTGGGTCGTGCGCGCTGGGACCACCAGATTAGGGTGGCCGCGGCCACGCGGTGTGGAGCGTTTGTATGGTCTGTGCAGAGAGGAGAGAACAGGGATAGACAGACACATAGTTGACAGGCTACACAAGAGGCTACGCTAATGCAAAGGAGATTGGAATGACAAGTGGACTACACGTCACGAGTGTTCAGAGAGTTAAGCTTACGTAGCAAGAATCTTATTGACTAAAATGATTAAAATGATACAGTACTGCTGAAGTAGGCTAGCTGGCAGAGGCTGCGTTGTTGACTAAGTAGGCTAGTTGGCATTGGCTGCGTTGTTGACACTACACTAATCAAGTCGTTCCGTTGAGTGTAATAGTTTCTACTGTGCTGCTATTCGGGGCTAGCTGGCTAGCTAGCAGTGTTGATTACGTTACGTTGCGTTAAAAGAACGACAATAGCTGGCTAACTAACCTAGGAAGTCGCTCTAGACTACACAATTATCTTTGATACAAAGACGGCTGTGTAGCTAGCTATGTAGCTAGCTACGATCAAACAAATCAAGCCGTTGTACTGTAATGAAATGAAATGAAAAATGTGATACTACCTGTGGAGCGGAGCGAAATGCGACCGGATTGTTGAGTGCAGAAGTTCTGTTCGGTAGACGTTGGCTAGCTGTTGGCTAGCTAGCAGAGTCTCCTATGTTAAGGACGACATAAAACTACACACTCTAAACTACACAATTATCTTGGGTACGAAGACAGCAAAGACAACTATGTAGCTAGCTAACACTACACTAATCAAGTCGTTCAGTTGAGTGTAATAGTTGTGCTGCTAATCGGTAGACGGTGGACTAGCTAACGGTGGACGTTAGCTAGCTGGCTAGCTGCAGGGCAGTGTAGACTGCGTTAGGACGACGAAATACGATAATTACGCAATTATCTATGAAACAAAGACGGCTGTGTAGCTAGCTAAGAAGAAATTGATAAGATTAGACAAATCAAACCGTTGTACTATAATGAAATGTAATGAAATGTAATACTACCTGCGGACCGAGTGCAGATGCGACCGCTCGCTCCAACCCGGAAGT
>NW_027032973.1:0-5521 GCF_034236695.1 Oncorhynchus nerka | reverse complement strand
GAATAGAGTGGAATAGAGTGGAATAGAGTGGGAATAGGGTGGAATAGAGGGAATAGAGTGGGAATAGAGTGGAATAGAGTGAATAGAGGGAATAGAGTGAACAGAGTGGAATAGAGTGGAATAGAGTGGAATAGGGTGGAATAGAGTGAATAGAGTGGAATAGGGTGAATAGAGTGGAATAGAGTGGAATAGGTGGGAATAGAGTGGAATAGAGTGGGAATAGTATGGGAATAGAGTGGAATAGGGTGGAATAGAGGTGAATAGAGTGAATAGAGTGAATAGAGTGGAATAGAGTGGGAATAGAGTGGAATAGAGTGGAATAGAGTGGAATAGAGTGGAATAGAGTGGAATAGAGTGGGAATAGAGTGGAATAGAGTGGGAATAGAGTGAATAGAGGAATAGGGAATAGAGGAATAGAGTGAATAGAGTGGAATAGGGTGAATAGAGTGAATAGAGTGGGAATAGAGGAATAGAGTGGAATAGAGGAATAGAGGGAATAGAGTGGGAATAGAGGAATAGGGTGAATAGAGTGGGAATAGGGTGGGAATAGAGTGAATAGAGGAATGGGAATAGAGTGGAATAGGGTGGAATAGAGTGGAATAGAGTGGAATAGGGTGGGAATAGAGTGAATAGAGTGGAATAGAGGGAATAGAGTGAATAGAGTGGGAATAGAGTGGAATAGAGTGGGAATAGAGTGGAATAGAGTGGGAATAGAGTGAATAGAGTGGAATAGAGTGAATAGAGTGGGAATAGAGTGAATAGAGGAGAATAGAGTGGAATAGGAGTGAATAGAGTGAATAGAGTGGGAATAGAGTGGAATAGAGTGGAATAGAGTGGAATAGAGTGGGAATAGAGGGAATAGAGTGAATAGAGGGAATAGAGTGAACAGAGTGGAATAGGGTGGAATAGAGTGGGAATAGAGTGGAACAGAGTGAATAGAGTGAACAGAGTGAATAGAGTGAACAGAGTGAATAGAGTGGAATAGAGTGGAATAGAGTGGAATAGAGGAATAGAGTGGAATAGAGTGGAATAGAGTGGGAATAGAGTGAATAGAGTGAACAGAGTGGAATAGAGGTGAACAGAGTGGGAATAGAGTGAATAGAGTGGAATAGAGTGGGAACAGAGTGAATAGAGTGGAACAGAGTGAACAGAGTGAATAGAGTGAATAGAGTGGAATAGAGTGGAATAGAGTGGAATAGAGTGGAACAGAGTGGAATAGAGTGAACAGAGTGGAATAGAGTGGAATAGGGTGAATAGAGTGAACAGAGGTGGGAATAGAGTGGAATAGAGTGGGAATAGAGTGGAATAGAGTGGGAATAGAGTGGAATAGAGTGGAATAGAGTGGAATAGAGTGAGAATAGGGTGGGAATAGAGGAATAGAGTGAATAGAGTGGAATAGAGTGGGAATAGAGTGAATAGAGTGGAATAGAGTGAATAGAGTGGGAATAGGGTGGAATAGAGTGGAATAGAGTGGAATAGAGTGAATAGAGTGGAATAGAGTGGGAATAGAGTGGGAACAGGGGGAATAGAGTGGAATAGAGTGGGAATAGGGTGGAATAGAGTGAATAGGGGAATAGAGTGGAATAGAGGGAATAGAGTGAATAGAGTGGGAATAGAGTGGAATAGAGTGGGAATAGAGTGGAATAGGGTGGAATAGAGTGGGAATAGAGTGGAATAGAGTGGAATAGGGTGGGAATAGAGTGGAATAGAGTGAACAGGGTGAAATAGAGTGAACAGAGTGGAATAGAGTGGGAATAGAGGAATAGAGTGAATAGAGTGGAATAGAGTGGGAATAGAGTGGGAATAGGGGGAACAGAGTGAATAGAGTGGAATAGAGTGAATAGAGTGAACAGAGTGAATAGAGGAATAGGGTGGAATAGAGTGGAATAGGGTGAAATAGAGTGGAATAGAGTGAATAGAGGAATAGGGTGGGAATAGAGTGGAATAGAGTGGGAATAGAGTGGGAATAGAGGAATAGAGTGGAATAGGGTGGAATAGAGTGAACAGAGTGGGAATAGAGTGGAATAGAGTGGAATAGAGTGGAATAGAGTGGAACAGAGTGGAATAGAGTGGAATAGAGTGAATAGGGTGAATAGAGTGAATAGGGTGGAATAGAGTGAATAGAGTGAATAGAGTGGGAATAGAGTGGAATAGAGTGGAACAGAGGAATAGGGTGGAACAGAGTGAATAGAGTGGAACAGAGGGAATAGAGTGGAATAGAGGTGAACAGAGTGGAATAGGGTGAACAGAGTGGAATAGAGTGGAACAGAGGAGAATAGAGTGGAATAGAGTGAACAGAGTGAATAGGGTGGAATAGAGTGGAATAGAGTGGAATAGAGTGGGAATAGAGTGGAATAGGGTGGAATAGAGTGGGAATAGGGTGGAATAGAGTGGGAATAGGGTGGGAATAGAGTGGGAATAGAGTGAATAGAGTGAATAGAGTGGGAATAGAGTGAATAGAGTGGGAATAGAGTGGAATAGAGTGGAATAGAGTGGAATAGAGTGGGAATAGAGTGGAATAGAGTGGAACAGAGTGGAATAGAGTGAACAGAGTGAATAGAGTGAACAGAGTGGAACAGAGTGAATAGAGTGAATAGAGTGGGAACAGAGTGAATAGAGTGGGAATAGAGGAATAGAGTGGAATAGAGGTGGGAATAGAGTGAATAGAGTGAATAGAGTGGGAATATGAGTGGGAACAGAGTGAATAGAGTGGAATAGAGTGGAATAGAGTGGGAATAGAGTGGGAATAGAGTGAATAGAGTAGGGAATAGAGTGGGAATAGGGTGGAATAGAGTGGGAATAGAGGAATAGAGTGGAATAGAGTGAATAGAGGGAATAGAGTGGGAATAGAGTGGGAACAGAGTGAACAGAGTGAACAGAGTGAACAGAGTGAATAGAGTGGAATAGGTGGGAATAGAGTGGAATAGGGTGGAATAGAGTGGAATAGAGTGAATAGAGTGGGAATAGGTGGGAATAGAGGAATAGAGGAATAGAGTGGGAATAGAGTGGAATAGAGTGGGAATAGAGGGAATAGGGTGGAATAGAGTGGGAATAGAGTGGAATAGAGTGAACAGAGTGGAATAGGGTGAATAGAGTGGAACAGAGTGGAATAGAGTGGGAATAGAGTGGGAATAGAGTGGAATAGATGGGAATAGAGTGGAATAGAGGGAATAGAGTGGAATAGAGTGGAATAGAGTGAATAGAGTGGGAATAGGGTGGAATAGAGTGAATAGAGGTGGGAATAGAGTGAATAGAGTGGGAATAGAGGGAATAGAGTGAATAGAGTGGAATAGAGTGGGAATAGAGGGAATAGAGTGAATAGAGTGGAATAGAGTGGAATAGAGTGAACAGAGGAATAGAGTGAACAGAGTGAACAGAGTGGGAATAGGGTGGAATAGAGGAATAGAGTGGAATAGAGTGAATAGAGTGGGAATAGAGTGGGAATAGAGGAATAGAGGAATAGAGGAATAGAGTGAACAGAGTGAATAGGGTGGTGAATAGAGTGAATAGGGTGGAATAGAGTGGAAATAGAGTGGAATAGAGTGGGAATAGAGTGGAATAGAGTGAATAGGGGTGGGAATAGAGTGGAATAGAGTGGGAATAGAGTGAATAGAGTGGAATAGAGTGGAATAGAGTGGGAATAGAGTGGAATAGAGTGAATAGAGTGGGAATAGGGTGGAATAGAGTGGAATAGAGTGAATAGAGGAATAGGGAATAGAGTGGGAATAGAGTGGGAATAGATGGGAATAGAGTGGAATAGAGTGGGAATAGAGTGGAATAGAGTGGAATAGAGTGGAATAGAGTGGGAATAGAGTGAATAGAGTGGAATAGGGGAACAGAGTGGAATAGAGTGAATAGGGTGAATAGAGTGGGAATAGAGTGGGAATAGGGTGGGAATAGAGTGGAATAGAGGAATAGGTGAACAGAGTGAGAATAGAGGAATAGAGTGGAATAGAGTGGGAATAGAGTGAACAGAGGAATAGAGGGAATAGAGTGGGAATAGAGTGGAATAGAGGGAACAGAGTGAATAGAGTGAAATAGGGTGGGAATAGAGTGGAATAGAGTGGAATAGGGTGGGAATAGAGTGGAATAGAGTGAATAGAGGAATAGAGGGAATAGGGTGAATAGAGTGGAATAGAGTGGAATAGGGTGAATAGAGTGAATAGGGTGGAATAGAGGGAATAGAGTGGGAACAGAGTGAATAGAGTGGGAATAGGGTGAACAGAGTGAACAGAGTGGAATAGGGTGAATAGAGTGAATAGAGTGGGAATAGAGGAATAGAGGTGAATAGAGTGGGAATAGAGTGGAATAGAGTGGAATAGGGTGAGAATAGAGTGGAATAGAGTGGAATAGAGTGAATAGGGTGGAATAGAGTGGGAATAGAGTGAATAGAGTGGGAATAGAGTGGAATAGAGTGGAATAGGGTGAATAGAGTGGAATAGAGTGGAATAGAGTGGAACAGAGTGAACAGAGTGAATAGAGTGGAATAGAGTGGGAATAGAGTGGGAATAGGGTGGAATAGAGTGGGAATAGAGGTGGGAATAGAGTGGAATAGAGTGGAATAGAGTGAATAGAGTGGGAATAGAGTGGGAAATAGAGTGGGAATAGAGTGAATAGAGTGGAATAGAGTGGAATAGAGTGGGAATAGAGTGGGAATAGAGTGGGGAATAGAGTGAATAGAGGAATAGGGGAATAGAGGAATAGAGTGAATAGGGTGGAATAGAGTGAACAGAGTGAATAGAGTGAATAGAGTGGGAATAGAGTGGAATAGGGGAACAGAGTGGAACAGAGTGAATAGAGTGGGAATAGAGTGGAATAGAGTGGGAATAGGGATGGGAATAGAGTGAATAGGGTGAATAGAGTGGAATAGAGTGAACAGAGTGAACAGAGTGAATAGGTGGAATAGAGTGGAACAGGAGTGAACAGAGGGAATAGGGTGGAATAGAGTGGAATAGAGTGAATAGAGTGAATAGAGTGGAATAGAGTGAATAGAGTGGGAATAGAGTGGAATAGAGTGGAATAGAGTGGAATAGAGTGAATAGAGTGAATAGAGTGGGAATAGAGTGGAATAGAGGGAACAGAGTGAATAGAGTGGAATAGAGTGAATAGAGTGAATAGGGTGGAATAGAGTGAATAGAGTGAACAGAGGGAATAGAGTGGAACAGAGTGGAATAGAGTGGGAATAGAGTGAACATGGGAATAGAGTGGAATAGAGTGGAATAGAGTGAATAGAGTGGGAATAGAGTGGAATAGAGTGAATAGAGTGGGAATAGAGTGGAATAGAGTGAACAGAGTGGAACAGAGTGAACAGAGTGAATAGGGTGGAATAGAGTGGAATAGGGTGGAATAGAGTGGGAATAGAGTGAACAGAGTGAACAGAGTGGAATAGAGTGGGAATAGAGTGGAATAGAGTGGAACAGAGGAATAGAGTGGAACAGAGTGGAATAGAGGGAATAGAGGAACAGAGTGGAATAGAGTGGGAATAGAGTGGGAATAGAGTGGGAATAGAGGGAATAGAGTG
>NW_027032972.1:0-5521 GCF_034236695.1 Oncorhynchus nerka | reverse complement strand
GACACTGTCTCCTTCCTGTGTTTATAAGGCTACTTCTCTCTGACACGGTCTCCTTCCTGTGTTTTATAAGGCTACTTCTCTCTGACACTGTCTCCTTCCTGTGTTTATAAGGCTACTTCTCTCTGACACGGTCTCCTTCCTGTGTGTTTTTAAGGCTACTTCCTGTGTTTTTAAGGCTACTTCTCTCTTTTATTTTTTTATTTTTTTATTTCACCTTTATTTAACCAGGTAGGCTAGTTGAGAACAAGTTCTCATTTGCAACTGCGACCTGGCCAAGATAAAGCATAGCAGTGTGAACAGACAACACAGAGTTACACATGGAGTAAACAATTAACAAGTCAATAACACAGTAGAAAAAAAAATAGACTGATCTATATACAATGTGGCTGCAAAAGGCATGAGGAGGTACAGGCGAATAATACAATTTTGCAGATTAACACTAGGGTGATAAATGATCAGATGGCCATGTACAGGTAGAGATATTGGTGTGCAAAAAAGAGCAGAAAGGTAAATAAATAAATAAAAAACAGTATAAAAACAGTATGGGAATGAGGTAGGTGAAAATGGGTGGGCTATTTTACCAATAGACTATGTACAGCTGCAGCGATGGTTAGCTGCTCGGATAGCTGATGTTTGAAGTTGGTGAGGGAGATAAAAGTCTCAACTTCAGCGATTTTTGCAGTCTCGTTCCAGTCACAGGCAGCAGAGTACTGGAACGAGAGGCGGCCAAATGAGGTGTTGGCTTTAGGATGATCAGTGAGATACACCTGCTGGAGCGTGTGCTCGGATGGGTGTTGCCATCGTGACCAGTGAACTGAGATAAGGCGGAGCTTTACCTAGCATGGACTTGTAGATGACCTGGAGCCAGTGGGTCTGGCGACGAATATGTAGCGAGGGCCAGCCGACTAGAGCATACAAAGTCGCAGTGGTGGGTGGTATAAGGTGCTTTGGTGACAAAAACGGATGCACTATGATAGACTGCATCCAGTTTGCTGAGTAGAGTGTTGGAAGCCATTTTGTAGATGACATCGCCGAAATCGAGGATCGGTAGGATAGTCAGTTTTACTAGGGTAAGCTGGCGGCGTGAGTGAAGGAGGCTTTAAGGCGGAATAGAAAGCCGACTCTTGATTTGATTTTCGATTGAGATGTTTGATGAGTCTGAAGGAGAGTTTGCAGTCTAGCCAGACACCTAGGTACTTATAGATGTCCACATATTCAAGGTCGGAACCATCCAGGGTGGTGATGCTAGTCGGGCATGCGGGTGCAGGCAGCGATCGGTTGAAAAGCATGCATTTGGTTTTACTCGCGTTTAAGAGACGCTGTCTTCTCTGTCTTCTTTGTGTGTTTAGGTTGCAGAATCAGACAGACTCTCCTATGTTGGTGATAACTTTGGAACAGGATCCCTAAAATGCAACAACCTTTGCAAGTAAGTTTTTATTTCAGCGAGTTAAAAAAAACAAACACAAACCATCAAAACCATTTTTACAAGTATTATGTCTCTCAGCTGTTTACCAAAACAGTGGCAGAATTAACCATGTTGTTATTATGTCTCTCAGCTCTTTGCAAAACAGTGGCAGGGTGACAGTGTTGTTATGTCTCTCAGCTGTTTGCAAAACAGTGGCAGGGTGACTAGTGTTGTTATTATGTCTCTCAGCTGTTTACCAAAACAGTGGCAGGGTGGCAGTGTTGTTATTATGTCTCTCAGCTGTTTACCAAAACAGTGGCAGGGTGACAGTGTTGTTATTATGTCTCTCAGCTGTTTACCAAAACAGTGGCAGGGTGGCAGTGTTGTTATTATGTCTCTCAGCTGTTTACCAAAACAGTGGCAGGGTAGACAGTGTTGTTATTATGTCTCTCAGCTGTTTACCAAAACAGTGGCAGGGTGGCCAGTGTTGTTATTATGTCTCTCAGCTGTTTTATCAAAAACAGTGGCAGGGTGGCCAGTGTTGTTATGTCTCTCATTGTTTACCGTAAAAACAGTGGCAGGGTGGCCATGTTGTTGTTATGTCTCAGCTGTTTACCAAAACAGTGGCAGGGTGACATGTTGTTATTATGTCTCTCAGCTGTTTACCAAAACAGTGACAGGATGGCCATGTTGTTATGTCTCTCAGCTGTTTACCAAAACAGTGGCAGGGTGTCCATGTTATTATGTCTCAGCTGTTTACCAAAACAGTGGCAGGGTGACAGTGTTGTTATGTCTCTCAGCTGTTTACCAAAACAACAGTGGCAGGGTGGCCAGTGGTGTTATTCAGCTGTGCCAAAACCTGACAGTGTTATGCTCAGCTGTTTACCAAAAACAGTGGCAGGGTGGCCATGTTGTTATTATGTCTCCTCAGCTGTTTACCAAAACAGTGGCAGGGTGGCCATGTTGTTATGTCTCTCAGCTGTTTGCAAAACAGTGGCAGGGTGGCAGTGTTGTTATTATGTCTCTCAGCTGTTTACCAAAACAGTGGCAGGGTGGCAGTGTTGTTATTATGTCTCTCAGCTGTTTGCAAAACAGTGGCAGGGTGGCCATGTTGTTATTATGTCTCTCAGCTGTTTGCCAAAACAGTGGCAGGGTGACAGTGTTGTTATTATGTCTCTCAGCTGTTTACCAAAACAGTGGCAGGGTGGCAGTGTTGTTATTATGTCTCCTCAGCTGTTTACCAAAACAGTGGCAGGTGTGGCAGCAGTTGTTGTTATGTCTCCCCAGCTGTTTACCAAAACGAGTGGCAGGGTGGCAGTGTTGTTATGTCTCCTCAGCTGTTTACCAAAAACAGTGGCAGGTGGCCATGTTGTTGTTATTGTCTCAGCTGCTTCACCAAAACAGTGGCAGGGTGACAGTGTTGTTATTATGTCTCTCAGCTGTTTACCAAAACAGTGGCAGGGTGGCCATGTTGTTATGTCTCTCAGCTGTTTACCAAAACAGTGGCAGGGTGACAGTGTTGTTATTATGTCTCTCAGCTGTTTACCAAAACAGTTGCAGGGTGGCCATGTTGTTATGTCTCTCAGCTGTTTACCAAAACAGTGGCAGGGTGGCCATGTTGTTATGTCTCTCAGCTGTTTACCAAAACAGTGGCAGGGTGGCCATGTTGTTATGTCTCTCAGCTGTTTACCAAAACAGTGGCAGGGTGCCAGTGTTGTTATTATGTCTCTCAGCTGTTTACCAAAACAGTGGCAGGGTGAACCATGTTGTTATGTCTCTCAGCTGTTTACCAAAACAGTGGCAGGGTGACAGTGTGTTGTTATGTCTCAGGTATTATGTCGGGGTGCTGAACAAGGAGACCATGACGATGGAGGTGCACAACGCTCAACTGTTCAACATGCAGCCCGTCATCCCAGGTACGTCATCCCTTCAATGTGACAGTCATCCCCTATCAGATAAAACCCTTCACTGTGACAGTCATCCCCATCGATAAACCCTTCACTGTGACAGTCATCCCTATCAGATAAAACCCTTCAATGTGACAGTCATCCCCTATCAGATAAGACCCTTCACTGTGACAGTCATCCCTATCAGATAAAACCCTTGCAATGTGACAGTCATCCTGATCAGATAAAACCCTTCACTGTGACAGTCATCCCCTATCAGATAAAACCCTTCACTGTGACAGTCATCCCCTATCGGATAAAACCCTTCAATGTGACAGTCATCCCCTATCAGATAAAACCCTTCACTGTGACAGTCATCCCCTATCAGATAAAACCCTTCACTGTGACAGTCATCCCCTATCAGATAAAACCCTTCAATGTGACAGTCATCCCCTATCAGATAAAACCCTTCAATGTGACAGTCATCCCCTATCAGATAAAACCCTTCAATGTGACAGTCATCCCCTATCAGATAAAACCCTTCACTGTGACAGTCATCCCCTATCAGATAAAACCCTTCACTGTGACAGTCATCCCCTATCAGATAAAACCCTTCAATGTGACAGTCATCCCCTATCAGATAAAACCCTTCACTGTGACAGTCATCCCCTATCAGATAAAACCCTTCACTGTGACAGTCATCCCCTATCGGATAAAACCCTTCAATGTGACAGTCATCCCCTATCAGATAAAACCCTTCAATGTGACAGTCATCCCCTATCAGATAAAACCCTTCACTGTGACAGTCATCCCCTATCGGATAAAACCCTTCAATGTGACAGTCATCCCCTATCGGATAAAACCCTTCACTGTGACAGTCATCCCCTATCAGATAAAACCCTTCACTGTGACAGTCATCCCCTATCAGATAAAACCCTTCACTGTGACAGTCATCCCCTATCAGATAAAACCCTTCACTGTGACAGTCATCCCAGGTACGTCATCCCTTCACTGTGACAGTCATCCCCTATCAGATAAAACCCTTCACTGTGACAGTCATCCCCTATCAGATAAAACCCTTCACTGTGACAGTCATCCCCTATCAGATAAAACCCTTCAATGTGACAGTCATCCCCTATCAGATAAAACCCTTCACTGTGACAGTCATCCCCTATCGGATAAAACCCTTCACTGTGACAGTCATCCCCTATCAGATAAAACCCTTCAATGTGACAGTCATCCCCTATCGGATAAAACCCTTCACTGTGACAGTCATCCCCTATCGGATAAAACCCTTCACTGTGACAGTCATCCCCTATCAGATAAAACCCTTCACTGTGACAGTCATCCCAGGTACGTCATCCCTTCAATGTGACAGTCATCCCAGGTACGTCATCCCCTATCAGATAAAACCCTTCAATGTGACAGTCATCCCCTATCAGATAAAACCCTTCAATGTGACAGTCATCCCCTATCAGATAAAACCCTTCACTGTGACAGTCATCCCCTATCAGATAAAACCCTTCAATGTGACAGTCATCCCTTCACTGTGACAGTCATCCCCTATCAGATAAAACCCTTCACTGTGACAGTCATCCCTTCACTGTGACAGTCATCCCCTATCAGATAAAACCCTTCAATGTGACAGTCATCCCCTATCAGATAAAACCCTTCAATGTGACAGTCATCCCTTCACTGTGACAGTCATCCCCTATCAGATAAAACCCTTCAATGTGACAGTCATCCCCTATCAGATAAAACCCTTCAATGTGACAGTCATCCCCTATCAGATAAAACCCTTCACTGTGACAGTCATCCCCTATCAGATAAAACCCTTCAATGTGACAGTCATCCCTTCACTGTGACAGTCATCCCCTATCATCCCCTATGTTGTATCAGCGTCGTATCAATGTGACAGTCATCCCTTCACTGTGACAGTCATCCCCTATCATCCCCTATGTTGTATCAGCGTCGTATCAATGTGACAGTCATCCCTTCACTGTGACAGTCATCCCCTATCAGATAAAACCCTTCAATGTGACAGTCATCCCTTCACTGTGACAGTCATCCCCTATCATCCCCTATGTTGTATCAGCGTCGTATCAATGTGACAGTCATCCCTTCACTGTGACAGTCATCCCTATCATCCCTATGTTGTATCAGTCGTATCAATGTGACAGCTCATCCCTTCACTGTGGCTTGATCATCCCCTATCAGATAAAACCCTTCA
>NW_027032971.1:0-5518 GCF_034236695.1 Oncorhynchus nerka | reverse complement strand
AGGGTTTGGAGGGTTTGGGAGGGTTAGGGAGGGTTTGGAGGGTTTTGGAGGGTTTGGGGGTTAGGGAGGGTTTGGAGGGTTTGGAGGGTTTGAGGGTTTGGAGGGTTTGGAGGGTTTGAGGGTTTGGAGGGTTTGGGAGGGTTTGGAGGGTTTGGAGGGTTTGGAGGGTTTGGAGGGTTTGAGGGTTAGGAGGGTTTGGAGGGTTTGGGAGGGTTAGGGAGGGTTTGGAGGGTTTGGAGGGTTTGGGGGTTAGGGAGGGTTTGGAGGGTTTGGAGGGTTTGAGGGTTTGGAGGGTTTGGAGGGTTTGGAGGGTTTTGGAGGGTTTGGAGGGTTTGAGGGTTAGGGAGGGTTTGGAGGGTTTTGGAGGGTTTGGGGGTTAGGAGGGTTTGGAGGGTTTGGAGGGTTTGAGGGTTTGGAGGGTTTGGAGGGTTTGGAGGGTTTTGGAGGGTTTGGAGGGTTTGAGGGTTTGGAGGGTTTGGAGGGTTTGGAGGGTTTGGGAGGGTTTGGAGGTTTGGAGGGTTTAGAGGGTTAGGGAGGGTTTGGAGGGTTTAGAGGGTTAGGGAGGGTTTGGAGGGTTTGGAGGGTTTGGAGGGTTAGGGAGGGTTAGGGAGGGTTTGGAGGGTTTTGGAGGGTTTGGGGGTTAGGGAGGTTTGGAGGGTTTGGAGGGTTTGAGGGTTTGGAGGGTTTTGGAGGGTTTGGAGGGTTTGAGGGTTAGGGAGGGTTTGGAGGGTTTTGGAGGGTTTGGAGGGTTTGGAGGGTTTGGAGGGTTTGGAGGGTTTGAGGGTTTGGAGGGTTTGGAGGGTTTGGGAGGGTTTGGAGGGTTAGGAGGGTTTGGAGGGTTTTGGAGGGTTTGGGGGTTTGGAGGGTTTGGAGGGTTTGGAGGGTTTGGAGGGTTTGGAGGTTTAGAGGGTTTGGAGGGTTTGGAGGGTTCAGAGGGCTTGGAGGGCTCTGGAGGGTTTGGGAGGGTTTGGAGGGTTTTGGAGGGTTAGGAGGGTTTGGAGGGTTTAGAGGGTTAGGAGTGGCTTGAGGGTTTGGAGGGTTTGGGAGGGTTAGGGAGGGTTTGGAGGGTTTTGGAGGGTCTGGGTGGTTAGGAGGGTTTGGAGTGGTTTGGAGGGCCATGGAGGGTTTGGAGGGTTTGGAGCGTTTGGAGGGTTTGGAGGGTTTGAGGGTTAGGGAGGGCTTAGGGAGTGGTCTTGGAGGGCTCTGGGGCTAGGAGTGGCTCAAATGGGAGGGCCGAGTGGCCTGAGGGCCTGGGAGGGCCTGGAGGCCTTGAGGGTCTGGAGGGTTTTGAGGGTTTGGAGGGTTTGGAGTGGTTTGGGAGGGCTTGGAGGGTTTTGGAGGGTTTAGAGGTGGTTAGGGAGGGTTTGGAGGGAATAGAGGTTGGGAGTGGCTTGGAGGGTTTGGGAGGGTTTGGAGGGTTAGGAGGGTTTGGAGGGTTCTGAGGGTTTGGAGTGGTCTAGGAGTGGTTTGGAGTGGCCTTGGGAGGGTCGGAGTGGCTTTGAGGTTTGGAGGGTTTGAGTGGTTTGGAGGGTCTAGGAGGGTTTGGAGGGTTTGGGGGTTTAGAGGGCTTGGAGGGTTTGGAGGAGTCTGGAGGGCTTTGGAGGGTCTGGAGGCCTTGGAGGGTTTGAGGGTTTGAGGCTTGGAGGGTTTGGAGGGTCGGAGGGTCTTGGAGGGTTTGGAGGGTTTGAGGGTTTGGAGGGTTTGAGGGTTTGGAGGGTTTGGGAGGGCTTGGAGGGCTTGGAGGGTCGGAGGGCTTGAGAGAGGTTAGGGAGGGTTTGGAGGGTTTGAGGGCTTGGGAGGGTTAGGGAGGGTTAGGGGAGGGTTTGGAGGGTTTTGGAGGGTTTGGGGGTTAGGGTGGTTTGGAGGGTTTGGAGGGTTTGAGGGTTTGGAGGGTTTGGAGTGGTTTGGAGGGTTTTGGAGGGTTTGAGGGTTTGAGTGGTTAGGGGAGGGCTTGGAGGGTTTTGGAGGGTTTGGGGGTTAGGGAGGGTTTGGAGGGCCTGGAGGGTTTGAGGTTTGAGTGGCCTGGAGTGGTCTGGAGGGTGGCCTTTGGAGGGTCTGAGGGCCTGAGGGTTTGGAGGGTTTGGGAGGGCTTGGAGGGCCTGAGGGTTAGGGAGGGTTTGGAGGGTTTTGGAGGGTTTGGGGGTTAGGGAGGGTTTGGAGGGTTTGGAGGGTTTGAGGGTTTGGAGGGTTTGGAGGGTTTGGAGGGTTTTGGAGGGTTTGAGGGTTAGGGAGGGTTTGGAGGGTTTGGAGGCCTGGGAGGGTCTGGATGGGTTGGGGAGGGGCCTGGAGGGTTTTGGGGGTTAGGGAGGGGTTGGAGGGTTTGGAGGGTTTGAGGGTTTGGAGGGTTTGGAGTGGTTTTGGAGGGTTTGGAGGGTTTGAGGGCTGGTGCCTGAGGGTTTGGAGGGAGGTTTGGAGGGTTTGGAGGGTTTTGGAGGGCTTGAGGGTTTGGAGGGTTTGAGGGTTTGGAGGGTTTGGGAGGGTTTGGAGGGTTTGGAGGGTTTTGGAGGGTTTGAGGGTTTGAGGGTTTGGGAGGGCATGGAGGGTTTGAGGGTTTGGGAGGGTTTGGAGGGTTTGGAGGGTTAGGAGGGTTTGGAGGGTTAGGGAGGGTTAGGGAGGGTTTGGAGGGTTTGAGGGTTTGAGGGTTTAGGAGGGTTTGGAGGGTTAGGAGGGTTTGGAGGGTTTGAGGGTTTGAGGGTTAGGGAGGGTTTGGGAGGGTTTGGAGGGTTAGGAGGGTTTGGAGGGTTTGGAGGGTTTGAGGGTTTGGGAGGGTTTGGGAGGGTTTGGAGGGTTAGGGAGGGTTTGGGAGTGGCTTGGAGGGTTTGGAGGGTTAGGGAGGGTTTGGGAGGGTTTGGAGGGTTTGAGGGTTTGGGAGGGTTTGGAGGGTTTGAGGGTTTGGGAGGGTTGGGAGGGTTTGAGGGTTTGGGAGGGTTTGGAGGGTTTGAGGGTTTGGAGGGTTTGAGGGGTTTGGAGGGTTTGAGGGTTTGGAGGGTTAGGAGGGTTTGGAGGGTTTTGAGGGTTTTGAAGGGTTGGGAGGGTTTGGAGGGTTTGAGGGTTTGGAGGGTTAGGGAGGGTTTGAGGGTTTGGGAGGGTTGGGAGGGTTTGGAGGGTTTGAGGGTTTGGAGGGTTTGAGGGTTTTGGAGGGTTTGGAGGGTTTTGAGGGTTTTGGAGGGTTTGGAGGGTTGCATCCTGTTTCCATTGATCATCCTTGAGATGTTTCTATAATTTGATTGGAGTTCACCTGTGGTTAATTAAATTGATTGGACATAATTTGAAAAGATACACATTGGTCTTTGTAAGGTCCCACAGTTGACAGAGTAAAAACCAAGACATGTGGTCGAAGCAATTATCCATAGAGCTCCGAGACAGGATTGTGTCGGCACACATCTGGGGACCGGTACCAAAACATTTCTGCAGCATTAAAGGTCCCGAAGAACACAGAGGCCTCCATTATTCTTCAATGGAAGAAGTTTAGAACCACCAAGACTCTTAGAGCTGGTCGCCAGACCAAACTCAGCAATCCGGGGAGAAGTGTCTTGACAGAGCTCAAGAGTTCCTCTGTGGAGATGGGAGAACCTTCCAGAAGGACAACCATCTCTGCAGCACTCCACCAATTAGGCCTTATGGTAGAGTGGCCAGACGGAAGCCACTCCTCCGTAAAAATCAATCAATCAATCAATCAAATTTTATTTGTCACATACACATGGTTAGCAGATGTTAATGCGAGTGTAGCGAAATGCTTGTGCTTCTAGTTCCGACAATGCAGTGATAACCAACAAGTAATCTAACTAACAATTCCAAAACTACTGTCTTATACACAGTGTAAGGGGATAAGGAATATGTACATAAGGATATATGAATGAGTGATGGTACAGAGCAGCATACAGTAGATGGTATCGAGCACAGTATATACATATGAGATGAGTATGTAGACAAAGTAAACAAAGTGGCATAGTTAAAGTGGCTAGTGACATAAGAATGCAGTCAATGATCTAGAGTACAGTATATACATATGCATATGAGATGAATAATGTAGGGTAAGTAACATTATATAAGGTAGCATTGTTTAAAGTGGCTAGTGATATATTTACATCATTTCCCATCAATTCCCATTATTAAAGTGGCTGGAGTTGGGTCAGTGTCAATGACAGTGTGTTGGCAGCAGCCACTCAATGTTAGTGATTGCTGTTTAACAGTCTGATGGCCTTGAGATAGAAGCTGTTTTTCAGTCTCTCGGTCCCAGCTTTGATGCACCTGTACTGACCTCGCCTTCTGGATGATAGCGGGGTGAACAGGCAGTGGTTCGGGTGGTTGATGTCCTTGATGATCTTTATGGCCTTCCTGTAACATCGGGTGGTGTAGGTGTCCTGGAGGGCAGGTAGTTTGCCCCGGTGATGCGTTGTGCAGACCTCACTACCCTCTGGAGAGCCTTACGGTTGAGGGCGGAGTAGTTGCCGTATTCAGGCGGTGATACAGCCCGCCAGGATGCTCTCGATTGTGCATCTGTAGAAGTTTGTGAGTGCTTTTGGTGACAAGCCGAATTTCTTCAGCCTCCTGAGGTTGAAGAGGCGCTGCTGCGCCTTCTTCACGACGCTGTCAGTGTGAGTGGACCAATTCAGTTTTGTCTGTGATGTGTATGCCGAGGAACTTAAAACTTGCTACCCTCTCCACTACTGTTCCATCGATGTGGATAGGGGGTGTTCCTCTGCTGTTTCCTGAAGTCCACAATCATCTCCTTAGTTTTGTTGACGTTGAGTGTGAGGTTATTTTCCTGACACCACACTCCGAGGGCCCTCACCTCCTCCCCCTGCAGGCCGTCTCGTCGTTGTTGGTAATCAAGCCTACCACTGCTGTGTCGTCCGCAAACTTGATGATTGAGTTGGAGGCGTGCGGGCCACGCAGTCGTGGGAAACAGGAGTACAGGAGAGGGCTCAGAACGCACCCTGTGGGGCCCCGTGTTGAGGATCAGCAGGGAGGAGATGTTGTTGCTCTACCCTCACCACCTGGGGGCGGCCAGGAAGTCCAGTACCCAGTTGCACAGGGCGGGTCGAGACCCAGGTCTCGAGCTTGATGACGAGCTTGAGGGTACTATGGTGTTGAATGCCGAGCTGTAGTCGATGAACAGCATTCTCACATAGGTATTCCTCTCTTTGTCCAGGTGGGTTAGGGGCAGTGCAGTGTGGTTGAGATTGCATCGGCCTGTGGACCTATTTTAAGCAAGCAAATTGGAGGGTCTAGGGTGTCAGGTAGGGTGGAGGTGATATGGTCCTTGACTAGTCTCTCAAAGCACTTCATGATGACGGGAAGTGAGTGCCACGGGTGTAGTCGTTTAGCTCAGTTACCTAGCTTTCTTGGGAACAGGAACAATGGTGGCCTCTTGAAGATAAACAGCAGACTGGTATAGGATTGATTGAATATGTCCAAACACAGACTGCCAGCTGGTCTGGGCGCATGCTCTGAGAGGGCTGGCTTGGGTGATGCCGCCTGGGCCTGCAGCCATGCGAGAGCCAACACGTTTAAA
>NW_027032970.1:0-5518 GCF_034236695.1 Oncorhynchus nerka | reverse complement strand
TAAAAGCATACAACTATTCATCCCTACCAATGTGGTTACAGTATGGGTTGGTGGATGTTAAAAGCATACAACTATTCATCCCTACCAATGTGGTTAGGAATATGGGTTGGTGGATGTTAAAAGCATACAACTATCCATCCATACCCATGTGGTTAGAGTATGGGTTGGTGGATGTTAAAAGCATACAACTATTCATCCCTACCAATGTGGTTAGAGTATGGGTTGGTGGATGTTAAAAGCATACAACTATCCATCCATACCCATGTGGTTAGAGTATGGGTTGGTGGATGTTAAAAGCATACAACTATTCATCCCTACCAATGTGGTTAGAGTATGGGTTGGTGGATGTTAAAAGCATACAACTATTCATCCATACCAATGTGGTTAGAGTATGGGTTGGTGGATGTTAAAAGCATACAACTATCCATCCATACCCATGTGGTTAGAGTATGGGTTGGTGGATGTTAAAAGCATACAACTATTCATCCCTACCAATGTGGTTACAGTATGGGTTGGTGGATGTTAAAAGCATACAAATATTCATCCCTACCAATGTGGTTACAGTATGGGTTGGTGGATGTTAAAAGCATAAAACTATTCATCCCTACCAATGTGGTTAGAGTATGGGTTGGTGGATGTTAAAAGCATACAACTATCCATCCATACCCATGTGGTTAGAGTATGGGTTGGTGGATGTTAAAAGCATACAACTATCCATCCATACCCATGTGGTTAGAGTATGGGTTGGTGGATGTTAAAAGCATACAACTATTCATCCCTACCAATGTGGTTACAGTATGGGTTGGTGGATGTTAAAAGCATACAACTATTCATCCCTACCAATGTGGTTAGAGTATGGGTTGGTGGATGTTAAAAGCATACAACTATTCATCCCTACCAATGTGGTTACAGTATGGGTTGTACTAAATCATCCATCCATAATTATATAGAGTAGGTTGGTGATGTTAAAGACAGCAAAACTTATTCATCCTACTAATGTGGTTAGAGTATGGGTTGGTGGATGTTAAAAGCATACAACTATTCATCCATACCCATGTGGTTAGAGTATGGGTTGGTGGATGTTAAAAGCATAAACTATTCATCCCTACCAATGTGGTTAGAGTATGGGTTGGTGGATGTTAAAAGCATACAACTATTCATCCCTACCAATGGGTTAGAATATGGGGTTGCGGATGTTAAAAGCATACAACTATTCATCCCTACCAATGTGGTTAGAATATGGTTGGTGGATGTTAAAAGCATACAACTATCCATGCATGTAAAATCATTCATCCCTACCATTGGTTAGAATATGGGTTGGTGGATGTTAAAAGCATACAACTATCCATCCATACCAATGGTTAGAGTATGGGTTGGTGGATGCCAAAAGCATACAACTATTCATCCCTACCAATGGTTAGAGTATGGTTATGTTAAAAGTATGTGGTTAGTTGGGTTGGTGGATGTTAAAAGCATAAAACTATTCATCCCTACCAATGTGGTTAGAGTATGGGTTGGTGGATGTTAAAAGCATACAACTATTCATCCTACCAATGTGGTTACAGTATGGGTTTGGTGGATGTTAAGCATACAACTATTCATCCCCTACCAATGTGGTTTATAATATGGGTTGGTGGATGTTAAAAGCATACAACTATTCATCCCTACCCATGGTTAGAGTATGGGTTGGTGATGTTAAAAAGCATACAACTATTTCATCCCTACCAATGTGGTTAGAGTATGGGTTGGTGGATGTTAAAAGTACAACTATTCATCCCTACCAATGTGGTTAGAATATGGGTTGGTGGATGTTAAAAGCATACAACTATCCATCCATACCCATGGTTAGAGTAGCATGGGTTGGTGGATGTTAAAGAAGCATACACCATTCTATCCCTACTAATGTGAATTTAGAGTATGGGTTGGTGGATGTTAAGCATGCTATTCATACTACCAATGTGGTTAGAGTATGGGTTGGTGGATGTTAAAAATCAACTATTCATCCTCCAATGGTTAGAGTATGGGTTGGTGGATGTTAAAGCATACAACTATTCATCCCTACCAATGTGGTTAGAATATGGGTTGGTGGATGTTAAAGCATACAACTATCCATCCATACCCCATGTGGTTAGAGTATGGGTTGGTGGATGTTAAAAAAGCATAAAACTATTCATCCCTACCAATGTGGTTAGAGTATGGGTTGGTGGATGTTAAAAGCATGCAACTATTCATCCATACCAATGTGGTTACAGTATGGGTTGGTGGATGTTAAAGCATACAACTATTCATCCCTACCAATGTGGTTATAATATGGGTTGGTAGATGTTAAAAGCATACAACTATTCATCCATACCCATGTGGATTTAGAATATGGGTTGGTGGATGTTAAAAGCATACAACTATTCATCCCTACCAATGTGGTTACAGTATGGGTTGGTGGATGTTAAAAGCATACAACTATTCATCCTACCAATGTGGTTAGAATATGGGTTGGTGGATGTTAAAAGCATACAACTATCCATCCCATACCCATGTGGTTAGAGTATGGGTTGGTGGATGTTAAGCATACAACCATTCATCCCTACTAATGTGGTTAGAGTATGGGTTGGTGGATGTTAAAAGCATACAACTATTCATATACCAATGTGGTTAGAGTATGGGTTGGTGGATGTTAAAAGCATACAACTATTCATCCCTACCAATGTGGTTACAGTATGGGTTGGTGGATGTTAAAAGCATACAACTATTCATCCCTACCAATGTGGTTAGAATATGGGTTGGTGGATGTTAAAAGCATACAACTATCCATCCGCTGCCCATGTGGTTAGGAGTATGGGTTGGTGGATGTTAAGCAACTATCCATCCAACCATTCATCCCTACTCCATACCCATGTGGTTAGAGTATGGGTTGGTGGATGTTAAAAGCATTACAAATATTCATCCCTACCAATGTGGTTACAGTATGGGTTGGTGGAT
The DNA here is from genome assembly GCF_034236695.1 of Oncorhynchus nerka. NCBI lineage: Eukaryota > Metazoa > Chordata > Actinopteri > Salmoniformes > Salmonidae > Oncorhynchus > Oncorhynchus nerka. The sequence continues at coordinate 2,542 of NW_027032970.1, read as the reverse complement.
GTTAAAAAGCATAAAACCACTCATCCCTACCAATGTGGTTAGAGTATGGGTTGGTGGATGTTAAAAGCATACAACTATTCATCCCTACCAATGTGGTTACAGTATGGGTTGGTGGATGTTAAAAGCATACAACTATTCATCCCTACCAATGTGGTTACAGTATGGGTTGGTGGATGTTAAAAGCATACAACTATCCATCCATATCAATGTGGTTAGAGTATGGGTTGGTGGATGTTAAAAGCATACATACCAATGTGGTTAGAGTATGGGTTGGTGGATGTTAAAAGCATACAACTATCCATCCATACCCATGTGGTTAGAGTATGGGTTGGTGGATGTTAAAAGCATACAACTATTCATCCCTACCAATGTGGTTAGAGTATGGGTTGGTGGATGTTAAAAGCATACAACTATTCATCCCTACCAATGTGGTTACAGTATGGGTTGGTGGATGTTAAAAGCATAAAACTACTCATCCCTACCAATGTGGTTAGAGTATGGGTTGGTGGATGTTAAAAGCATACAACTATTCATCCCTACCAATGTGGTTAGAGTATGGGTTGGTGGATGTTAAAAGCATACAACTATTCATCCCTACCAATGTGGTTAGAGTATGGGTTGGTGGATGTTAAAAGCATACAACTATTCATCCCTACCAATGTGGTTAGAGTATGGGTTGGTGGATGTTAAAAGCATACAACTATTCATCCCTACCAATGTGGTTAGAGTATGGGTTGGTGGATGTTAAAAGCATACAACTATTCATCCCTACCAATGTGGTTAGAGTATGGGTTGGTGGATGTTAAAAGCATACAACTATTCATCCCTACCAATGTGGTTACAGTATGGGTTGGTGGATGTTAAAAGCATACAACTATTCATCCCTACCAATGTGGTTAGAATATGGGTTGGTGGATGTTAAAAGCATACAACTATCCATCCATACCCATGTGGTTAGAGTATGGGTTGGTGGATGTTAAAAGCATACAACCATTCATCCCTACTAATGTGGTTAGAGTATGGGTTGGTGGATGTTAAAAGCATACAACTATTCATCCCTACCAATGTGGTTAGAGTATGGGTTGGTGGATGTTAAAAGCATACAACTATTCATCCCTACCAATGTGGTTACAGTATGGGTTGGTGGATGTTAAAAGCATACAACTATTCATCCCTACCAATGTGGTTAGAATATGGGTTGGTGGATGTTAAAAGCATACAACTATCCATCCATACCCATGTGGTTAGAGTATGGGTTGGTGGATGTTAAAAGCATACAACTATTCATCCCTACCAATGTGGTTAGAGTATGGGTTGGTGGATGTTAAAAGCATACAACTATCCATCCATACCCATGTGGTTAGAGTATGGGTTGGTGGATGTTAAAAGCATACAACTATTCATCCCTACCAATGTGGTTAGAGTATGGGTTGGTGGATGTTAAAAGCATACAACTATCCATCCATACCCATGTGGTTAGAGTATGGGTTGGTGGATGTTAAAAGCATACAACTATTCATCCCTACCAATGTGGTTAGAGTATGGGTTGGTGGATGTTAAAAGCATACAACTATTCATCCCTACCAATGTGGTTAGAGTATGGGTTGGTGGATGTTAAAAGCATACAACTATTCATCCCTACCAATGTGGTTAGAATATGGGTTGGTGGATGTTAAAAGCATACAACTATCCATCCATACCCATGTGGTTAGAGTATGGGTTGGTGGATGTTAAAAGCATACAACTATTCATCCCTACCAATGTGGTTAGAGTATGGGTTGGTGGATGTTAAAAGCATACAACTATCCATCCATACCCATGTGGTTAGAGTATGGGTTGGTGGATGTTAAAAGCATACAACTATTCATCCCTACCAATGTGGTTAGAGTATGGGTTGGTGGATGTTAAAAGCATACAACTATTCATCCCTACCCATGTGGTTAGAGTATGGGTTGGTGGATGTTAAAAGCATACAAATATTCATCCCTACCAATGTGGTTACAGTATGGGTTGGTGGATGTTAAAAGCATAAAACTATTCATCCCTACCAATGTGGTTAGAGTATGGGTTGGTGGATGTTAAAAGCATACAACTATTCATCCCTACCAATGTGGTTACAGTATGGGTTGGTGGATGTTAAAAGCATACAACTATTCATCCCTACCAATGTGGTTAGAGTATGGGTTGGTGGATGTTAAAAGCATACAACTATTCATCCCTACCAATGTGGTTAGAGTATGGGTTGGTGGATGTTAAAAGCATACAACTATTCATCCCTACCAATGTGGTTACAGTATGGGTTGGTGGATGTTAAAAGCATACAACTATTCATCCCTACCAATGTGGTTAGAATATGGGTTGGTGGATGTTAAAAGCATACAACTATCCATCCATACCCATGTGGTTAGAGTATGGGTTGGTGGATGTTAAAAGCATACAACTATTCATCCCTACTAATGTGGTTACAGTATGGGTTGGTGGATGTTAAAAGCATACAACTATCCATCCATACCCATGTGGTTAGAGTATGGGTTGGTGGATG
>NW_027032969.1:0-5517 GCF_034236695.1 Oncorhynchus nerka | reverse complement strand
AGACAGGGATGTAAAGGCATACCACAGAGACAGGGATGTGAAGGCATACACACAGAGACAGGGATGTAAAGGCATACACACAGAGACAGGGATGTGAAGGCACACACACACAGACAGGGATGTAAAGGCATACACACAGAGACATGAATGTAAAGGCATACACACAGAGACAGGGATGTGAAGGCATACACACAGAGACAGGAATGTAAAGGCATACCCACAGAGACAGGGATGTGAAGGCATACACACAGAGACAGGCATGTGAAGGCATACCCACAGAGACAGGGATGCAAAGGCATACACACAGAGACAGGGATGTAAAGGCATACACACAGAGACAGGGATGTAACGGCATACAGTACACACAGAGACAGGTAAGTAAAGGCATACACACAGAGACAGGGATGTAACAGGCAGTACACATAGAGACAGGGATGTAAAGGCATACACACAGAGACAGGGATGTAACGGCAAACACACAGAGACAGGGATGTAACGGCATACACACAGAGACAGGGATGTAATGGCAAACACAAAAAGACAGGGATGTAACGGCATACAGTACACACAGAAACAGGTAAGTAAAGGCATACACATAGAGACAGGGATGTAAAGGCATACACACAGAGACAGGTAAGTAAAGGCAAACACACAGAGACAGGTAAGTAAAGGCATACACACAGAGACAGGTAAGTAAAGGCAAACACACAGAGACAGGTAAGTAAAGGCAAACACACAGAGACAGGGATGTAACGGCATACAGTACACACAGAGACAGGTAAGTAAAGGCAAACACACAGAGACAGGTAAGTAAAGGCATACACACAGAGACAGGTAAGTAAAGGCAAACACACAGAGACAGGTAAGTAAAGGCAAACACACAGAGACAGGTAAGTAAAGGCATACACACAGAGACAGGTAAGTAAAGGCAAACACACAGAGACAGGTAAGTAAAGGCATACACACAGAGACAGGGATGTAAAGGCATACACACAGAGACAAGGATGTAAAGGCATATCACACAGAGACAGGGATGTAAAGGCATACAGTAAACACAGAGACAGGGATGTAAAGGCATACACACAGAGACAGGGATGTGAAGGCACACACACACAGACAGGGATGTAGAGGCATACACACAGAGACAGGGATGTAAAGGCATACACACAGAGACAGGGATGTGAAGGCATACACACAGAGACAGGGATGTAAAGGCATACACACAGAGACAGGGATGTGAAGGCACACACACACAGACAGGGATGTAAAGGCACACACACACAGACAGGGATGTAAAGGCATACACACAGAGACAGGTAAGTAAAGGCAAACACACAGAGACAGGTAAGTAAAGGCAAACACACAGAGACAGGGATGTAACGGCATACAGTACACACAGAGACAGGTAAGTAAAGGCATACACACATAGACAGGTAAGTAAAGGCAAACACACAGAGACAGGTAAGTAAAGGCATACACACAGAGACAGGGATGTAAAGGCATACACACAGAGACAGGTAAGTACATACACACAGAGACAGGGATGTAAAGGCATACACACAGAGACAGGGATGTAACGGCAAACACACAGAGACAGGGATGTAATGGCAAACACAAAAAGACAGGGATGTAACGGCATACAGTACACATAGAGACAGGGATGTAAAGGCATACACACAGAGACAGGGATGTAACGGCAAACACACAGAGACAGGGATGTAACGGCAAACACACAGAGACAGGGATGTAACGGCATACACACAGAGACAGGTAAGTAAAGGCAAACACACAGAGACAGGTAAGTAAAGGCAAACACACAGAGACATGTAAGTAAAGGCAAACACACAGAGACAGGTAAGTAAAGGCATACACACAGAGACAGGGATGTAAAGGCATACACACAGAGACAGGGATGTGAAGGCATACACACAGAGACAGGGATGTAAAGGCATACACACAGAGACAGGGATGTGAAGGCACACACACACAGACAGGGATGTAAAGGCATACACACAGAGACATGGATGTAAAGGCATACACACAGAGACAGGGATGTAAAGGCATACACACAGAGACAGGGATGTGAAGGCATACCCACAGAGACAGGGATGTGAAGGCACACACATACAGACAGGGATGTAAAGGCATACACACAGAGACATGGATGTAAAGCGATACACACAGAGACAGGGATGTAAAGGCATACCCTCAGAGACAGGGATGTGAAGGCATACACACAGAGACAGGGATGTAAAGGCATACACACAGAGACAGGGATGTGAAGGCACACACACACAGACAGGGATGTAAAGGCATACACACAGAGACATGAATGTAAAGGCATACACACAGAGACAGGGATGTGAAGGCATACACACAGAGACAGGAATGTAAAGGCATACCCACAGAGACAGGGATGTGAAGGCATACACACAGAGACAGGCATGTGAAGGCATACCCACAGAGACAGGGATGCAAAGGCATACACACAGAGACAGGGATGTAAAGGCATACACACAGAGACAGGGATGTAACGGCATACAGTACACACAGAGACAGGTAAGTAAAGGCATACACACAGAGACAGGGATGTAACGGCATACAGTACACATAGAGACAGGGATGTAAAGGCATACACACAGAGACAGGGATGTAACGGCAAACACACAGAGACAGGGATGTAACGGCATACACACAGAGACAGGGATGTAATGGCAAACACAAAAAGACAGGGATGTAACGGCATACAGTACACACAGAAACAGGTAAGTAAAGGCATACACATAGAGACAGGGATGTAAAGGCATACACACAGAGACAGGTAAGTAAAGGCAAACACACAGAGACAGGTAAGTAAAGGCATACACACAGAGACAGGTAAGTAAAGGCAAACACACAGAGACAGGTAAGTAAAGGCAAACACACAGAGACAGGGATGTAACGGCATACAGTACACACAGAGACAGGTAAGTAAAGGCAAACACACAGAGACAGGTAAGTAAAGGCAAACACACAGAGACAGGTAAGTAAAGGCAAACACACAGAGACAGGTAAGTAAAGGCATACACACAGAGATGGGTAAGTAAAGGCAAACACACAGAGACAGGTAAGTAAAGGCATACACACAGAGACAAGGACGTAAAGGCATATACACAGAGACAAGGATGTAAAGGCATTCACGCAGAGACAGGGATGTAAAGGCATACAGTAAACACAGAGACAGGGATGTAAAGGCATACACACAGAGACAGGGATGTGAAGGCACACACACACAGACAGGGATGTAGAGGCATACACACAGAGACAGGGATGTAAAGGCATACACACAGATACAGGGATGTGAAGGCATACACACAGAGACAGGGATGTAAAGGCATACACACAGAGACAGGGATGTGAAGGCACACACACACAGACAGGGATGTAAAGGCACACACACACAGACAGGGATGTAAAGGCATACACACAGAGACAGGTAAGTAAAGGCAAACACACAGAGACAGGTAAGTAAAGGCAAACACACAGAGACAGGGATGTAACGGCATACAGTACACACAGAGACAGGTAAGTAAAGGCATACACACATAGACAGGTAAGTAAAGGCAAACACACAGAGACAGGGATGTAAAGGCATACACACAGAGACAGGTAAGTACATACACACAGAGACAGGGATGTAAAGGCATACACACAGAGACAGGGATGTAACGGCAAACACACAGAGACAGGGATGTAACGGCATACACACAGAGACAGGGATGTAATGGCAAACACACAGAGACAGGGATGTAACGGCATACAGTACACACAGAAACAGGTAAGTAAAGGCATACACATAGAAACAGGGATGTAAAGGCATACACACAGAGACAGGGATGTAAAGGCATACACACAGAGACAGGTAAGTAAAGGCATACACACAGAGACAGGTAATTAAAGGCAAACACACAGAGACAGGTAAGTAAAGGCAAACACACAGAGACAGGGATGTAACAGCATACAGTACACACAGAGACAGGTAAGTAAAGGCAAACACACACAGACAGGGATGTAAAGGCATACACACAGAGACAGGGATGTAAAGGCATACACACAGAGACAGGGATGTGAAGGCATACACACAGAGACAGGGATGTAAAGGCATACCCACAGAGACAGGGATGTGAAGGCACACACACACAGACAGGATGTAAAGGCATACACACAGAGACAGGGATGTAAAGGCATACACACAGAGACAGGGATGTGAAGGCATACACACAGAGACAGGGATGTAAAGGCATACACACAGAGACAGGGATGTGAAGGCACACACACACAGACAGGGATGTAAAGGCATACACACAGAGACATCGATGTAAAGGCATACACACAGAGACAGGGATGTAAAGGCATACACACAGAGACAGGGATGTGAAGGCATACCCACAGAGACAGGGATGTGAAGGCACACACACACAGACAGGGATGTAAAGGCATACTCACAGAGACATGGATGTAAAGGCATACACACAGAGACAGGGATGTAAAGGCATACACACAGAGACAGGGATGTGAAGGCATACCCACAGAGACAGGGATGTGAAGGCACACACACACAGACAGGGATGTAAAGGCATACACACAGAGACAGGGATGTAAAGGCATACACACAGATACAGGGATGTGAAGGCATACACACAGAGACAGGGATGTAAAGGCATACACACAGAGACAGGGATGTGAAGGCACACACACACAGACAGGGATGTAAAGGCATACACACAGAGGCATGGATGTAAAGCGATACACACAGAGACAGGGATGTGAAGGCATACACACAGAGACAGGAATGTAAAGGCATACCCACAGAGACAGGGATGTGAAGGCATACACACAGAGACAGGGATGTAAAGGCATACACACAGAGACAGGGATGTGAAGGCACACACACAAGACAGGGATGTAAAGGCATACACACAGAGACATGGATGTAAAGGCATACACACAGAGACAGGGATGTGAAGGCATACACACAGAGACAGGAATGTAAAGGCATACCCACAGAGACAGGGATGTGAAGGCATACACACAGAGACAGGCATGTGAAGGCATACCCACAGAGACAGGGATGTAACGGCATACAGTACACACAGAGACAGGGATGTAAAGGCATACACACAGAGACAGGGATGTAAAGGCATACACACAGAGACAGGGATGTAACGGCAAACACACAGAGACAGGGATGTAACGGCAAACACACAGAGACAGGGATGTAACGGCATACACACAGAGACAGGGATGTAATGGCAAACACACAGAGACAGGTAAGTAAAGGCAAACACACAGAGACAGGGATGTAACGGCATACAGTACACACAGAGACAGGTAAGTAAAGGCAAACACACAGAGACAGGTAAGTAAAGGCATACACACAGAGACAGGTAAGTAAAGGCAAACACACAGAGATAGGTAAGTAAAGGCATACACACAGAGACAGGGATGTAAAGGCATACACACAGAGACAGGTAAGTA
>NW_027032967.1:0-5514 GCF_034236695.1 Oncorhynchus nerka | reverse complement strand
CTGCTGTACAGGGACGGTTCTAGCAGCCCAGAGACTGCTGTCCAGGGACGGTTCTAGCAGCCCAGAGACTGTTGTACAGGGACGGTTCTAGCAGCCCAGAGACTGTTGTACAGGGACGGTTCTAGCAGCCCAGGGACTGTTGTACAGGGACGGTTCTAGCAGCCCAGAGACTGTTGTACAGGGACGGTTCGGTTTTAGCAGCCCAGAGACTGTTGTCCAGGGACGGTTCTAGCAGCCCAGAGACTGTTGTACAGGGACGGTTCTAGCAGCCCAGAGACTGTTGTCCAGGGACGGTTCTAGCAGCCCAGAGACTGTTGTCCAGGGACGGTTCTAGCAGCCCAGAGACTGTTGTACAGGGACGGTTCTAGCAGCCCAGAGACTGTTGTACAGGGACGGTTCTAGCAGCCCAGAGACTGTTGTACAGGGACGGTTCTAGCAGCCCAGAGACTGTTGTCCAGGGACGGTTCTAGCAGCCCAGAGACTGTTGTACAGGGACGGTTCTAGCAGCCCAGAGACTGTTGTACAGGGACGGTTCTAGCAGCCCAGAGACTGTTGTCCAGGGACGGTTCTAGCAGCCCAGAGACTGTTGTACAGGGACGGTTCTAGCACCAGAGACTGTTGTCAGGGGCGGTTCAACAGCCCAGAGACTGTTGTACAGGGACGGTTCTAGCAGACCAGAGACTGTTGTGCAGGACCCGGTTTCTAGCAGCCCAGAGACTGTTGTCCAGGGGCAGTTCTAGCAGCCCAGAGACTGTTGTAGGGCAGCAGGAGACTGTTGTCCAGGTTCTAGCAGCCCAGGACTGTTGTACAGGGGCGGTTCTAGCAGCCCAGAGACTGTTGTACAGGGACGGTTCTAGCAGCCCAGAGACTGTTGTACAGGGACGGTTCTAGACCAGAGACTGTTGTTGTACAGGGACGGTTCCTAGCAGCCCAGAGACTGTTGTACAGGGACGGTTCTAGCAGACCAGAGACTGTTGTCAGGGGACAGTTCTAGCAGCCCAGAGACTGTTGTACAGGGCCAGTTCTAGTTGTCAGGGGCTTCTTAGCAACCCAGAGACTGTTGTCCAGGGACAGTTCTAGCAGCCAGGAGACTGTTGTACAGGGACGGTTCTAGCAGTTCCTAGCAGCCCAGAGACTGTTGTCCAGGGCGGTTCTAGTACCCCAGAGACTGTTGTCCAGGGATGGTTCCTAGCAGCCCAGGACTGTTGTGCAGGGGCCAGTTCTAGCAGCCCAGGGACTGTTGTCCAGGGGCCGGTTCTAGCAGCCCAGAGACTGTTGTCCAGGGACAGTTCTAGCAGCCCAGGGACTGTTGTCCAGGGGCCGGTTCTAACAGCCCAGGGACTGTTGTACAGGGACAGTTCTAGCAGCCCAGAGACTATTGTCAGGAGCGGACCTAGCAGCACAGAGACTGTTGTCAGGGCCGGTTCTAGCAGCCCAGGGAGACTTGTACAGGGGCCGGTTCTAGCAGCCCAGAGACTGTTGTCCAGGGACGGTTCTAGCATGTGCCCAGAGACTGTTGTACAGGGACGGTTCTAGCAGCCCAGAGACTGTTGTACAGGGACGGTTCTAGCAGCCCAGAGACTGTTGTACAGGGACGGTTCTAGCAGCCCAGAGACTGTTGTCCAGGGACGGTTCTAGCAGCCCAGAGACTGTTGTCCAGGGACGGTTCTAGCAGCCCAGAGACTGCTGTGTCCAGGGACGGTTCTAGCAGCCCAGAGACTGTTGTACAGGGACGGTTCTAGCAGCCCAGAGACTGTTGTCCAGGGACGGTTCTAGCAGCCCAGAGACTGCTGTGTCCAGGGACGGTTCTGGCAGCCCAGAGACTGTTGTACAGGGACGGTTCTAGCAGCCCAGAGACTGCTGTCCAGGGATTCGGTTCTGGCAGCCCAGAGACTGTTGTCCAGGGACGGTTCCTGGCAGCCCAGAGACTGCTGTGTACAGGGATCTGGTTCTAGCAGCCCAGAGACTGCTGTCCAGGGACGGTTCTAGCAGCCCAGAGACTGTTGTCCAGGGACGGTTCTAGCAGCCCAGAGACTGTTGTCCAGGGACGGTTCTGGCAGCCCAGAGACTGTTGTCCAGGGACGGTTCTAGCAGCCCAGAGACTGCTGTACAGGGACGGTTCTAGCAGCCCAGGGACTGTTGTACAGGGACGGTTCTAGCAGCCCAGAGACTGCTGTCCAGGGACGGTTCTAGCAGCCCAGAGACTGTTGTCCAGGGACGGTTCTAGCAGCCCAGAGACTGTTGTACAGGGACGGTTCTAGCAGCCCAGAGACTGCTGTACAGGGACGGTTCTAGCAGCCCAGAGACTGTTGTACAGGGACGGTTCTAGCAGCCCAGAGACTGCTGTACAGGGACGGCTCCTACGTCCGGGACTGTTGTACAGGGACGGTTCTAGCAGCCCAGAGACTGCTGTACAGGGACGGTTCTAGCAGCCCAGAGACTGTTGTCCAGGGACGGTTCTAGCAGCCCAGAGACTGTTGTCCAGGGACGGTTCTAGCAGCCCAGAGACTGTTGTACAGGGACGGTTCTAGCAGCCCAGAGACTGTTGTCCAGGGACGGTTCTAGCAGCCCAGAGACTGTTGTACAGGGACGGTTCTGGCAGCCCAGAGACTGCTGTACAGGGACGGTTCTGGCAGCCCAGAGACTGTTGTACAGGGACTGGTTCTAGCAGCCCAGAGACTGTTGTACAGGGACGGTTCTAGCAGCCCAGAGACTGTTGTACAGGGACGGTTCTAGCAGCCCAGAGACTGTTGTCCAGGGACGGTTCTAGCAGCCCAGAGACTGTTGTACAGGGACGGTTCTAGCAGCCCAGAGACTGTTGTACAGGGACGGTTCTAGCAGCCCAGAGACTGTTGTCCAGGGACGGTTCTAGCAGCCCAGAGACTGTTGTACAGGGACGGTTCTAGCAGCCCAGAGACTGTTGTCCAGGGACGGTTCTAGCAGCCCAGAGACTGTTGTACAGGGATCGGTTCTAGCAGCCCAGAGACTGTTGTACAGGGACGGTTCTAGCAGCCCAGAGACTGTTGTACAGGGACGGTTCTAGCAGCCCAGAGACTGTTGTCCAGGGACGGTTCTAGCAGCCCAGAGACTGTTGTCCAGGGACGGTTCTAGCAGCCCAGAGACTGTTGTCCAGGGACGGTTCTAGCAGCCCAGAGACTGTTGTCCAGGGACGGTTCTAGCAGCCCAGAGACTGTTGTCCAGGGACGGTTCTAGCAGCCCAGAGACTGTTGTCCAGGGACGGTTCTAGCAGCCCAGAGACTGTTGTCCAGGGACGGTTCTAGCAGCCCAGAGACTGCTGTACAGGGACGGTTCTAGCAGCCCAGAGACTGTTGTCCAGGGACGGTTCTAGCAGCCCAGACTGTGCAGGGCTGTTCAGCAGCCCAGGACTGTTGTCCAGGGACGGTTCTAGCAGCCCAGAGACTGTTGTCCAGGGACGGTTCTAGCAGCCCAGAGACTGTTGTCCAGGGACGGTTCTAGCAGCCCAGAGACTGCTGTCCAGGGACGGTTCTAGCAGCCCAGAGACTGTTGTACAGGGACGGTTCTAGCAGCCCAGAGACTGTTGTACAGGGACGGTTCTAGCAGCCCAGAGACTGTTGTACAGGGACGGTTCTAGCAGCCCAGAGACTGTTGTACAGGGACGGTTCTAGCAGCCCAGAGACTGTTGTCCAGGGACGGTTCTAGCAGCCCAGAGACTGTTGTCCAGGGACGGTTCTAGCAGCCCAGAGACTGTTGTACAGGGACGGTTCTAGCAGCCCAGAGACTGTTGTCCAGGGACGGTTCTAGCAGCCCAGAGACTGTTGTACAGGGACGGTTCTAGCAGCCCAGAGACTGTTGTACAGGGACGGTTCTAGCAGCCCAGAGACTGTTGTCCAGGGACGGTTCTAGCAGCCCAGAGACTGTTGTACAGGGACGGTTCTAGCAGCCCAGAGACTGTTGTACAGGGACGGTTCTAGCAGCCCAGAGACTGTTGTACAGGGACGGTTCTAGCAGCCCAGAGACTGTTGTCCAGGGACGGTTCTAGCAGCCCAGAGACTGTTGTCCAGGGACGGTTCCTAGCAGCCCAGAGACTGTTGTACAGGGACGGTTCTAGCAGCCCAGAGACTGTTGTACAGGGACGGTTCTAGCAGCCCAGAGACTGTTGTCCAGGGACGGTTCTAGCAGCCCAGAGACTGTTGTCCAGGGACGGTTCTAGCAGCCCAGAGACTGTTGTACAGGGACGGTTCTAGCAGCCCAGAGACTGTTGTCCAGGGACGGTTCTAGCAGCCCAGAGACTGTTGTCCAGGGACGGTTCTAGCAGCCCAGAGACTGTTGTACAGGGACGGTTCTAGCAGCCCAGAGACTGTTGTCCAGGGACGGTTCTAGCAGCCCAGAGACTGTTGTCCAGGGACGGTTCTAGCAGCCCAGAGACTGTTGTCACAGGGACGGTTCTAGCAGCCCAGAGACTGTTGTCCAGGGACGGTTCTAGCAGCCCAGAGACTGTTGTACAGGGACGGTTCTAGCAGCCCAGAGACTGTTGTACAGGGACGGTTCTAGCAGCCCAGAGACTGTTGTCCAGGGACGGTTCTAGCAGCCCAGAGACTGTTGTCCAGGGACGGTTCTAGCAGCCCAGAGACTGTTGTACAGGGACGGTTCTAGCAGCCCAGAGACTGTTGTCCAGGGACGGTTCTAGCAGCCCAGAGACTGTTGTCCAGGGACGGTTCCTAGCAGCCCAGAGACTGTTGTCCAGGGACGGTTCTAGCAGCCCAGAGACTGTTGTACAGGGACGGTTCTAGCAGCCCAGAGACTGTTGTACAGGGACGGTTCTAGCAGCCCAGAGACTGTTGTCCAGGGACGGTTCTAGCAGCCCAGAGACTGTTGTACAGGGACGGTTCTAGCAGCCCAGAGACTGTTGTCCAGGGACGGTTCTAGCAGCCCAGAGACTGTTGTCCAGGGACGGTTCTAGCAGCCCAGAGACTGTTGTACAGGGACGGTTCTAGCAGCCCAGAGACTGTTGTACAGGGACGGTTCTAGCAGCCCAGAGACTGCTGTACAGGGACGGTTCTAGCAGCCCAGAGACTGTTGTCCAGGGACGGTTCTAGCAGCCCAGAGACTGCTGTCCAGGGACGGTTCTGGCAGCCCAGAGACTGTTGTACAGGGACGGTTCTAGCAGCCCAGAGACTGTTGTACAGGGACGGTTCTAGCAGCCCAGAGACTGTTGTACAGGGACGGTTCTAGCAGCCCAGAGACTGCTGTACAGGGACGGTTCTAGCAGCCCAGAGACTGTTGTCCAGGGACGGTTCTAGCAGCCCAGAGACTGTTGTCCAGGGACGGTTCTAGCAGCCCAGAGACTGTTGTACACGGGACGGTTCTAGCAGCCCAGAGACTGTTGTCCAGGGACGGTTCTAGCAGCCCAGAGACTGTTGTACCAGGGATCGGTTCTAGCAGCCCAGAGACTGTTGTACAGGGACGGTTCTAGCAGCCCAGAGACTGTTGTCCAGGGACGGTTCTAGCAGCCCAGAGACTGTTGTCCAGGGG
>NW_027032966.1:0-5512 GCF_034236695.1 Oncorhynchus nerka | reverse complement strand
GTCAATGCACACAAGTATTGTAATGCAATAGATTACAGGGCACAGGTGCACCAGACGCAGGGGTGGGTCAGGTGCATCAGACAGCAGGGTGGGTCAGGTGCACCAGACAGCAGGGGTGGCCAGGTGCACCAGACAGCAGGGGGGCTGCAGTGCATCAGACAGCAGGGTGGCCAGGTGCACCAGACAGCAGGGTGGGTCAGGTGCATCAGACAGCAGGGGTGGGTCAGGTGCACCAGACAGCAGGGTGGTCAGGTGCATCAGGACAGCAGGGGATCAGGTGCACCAGACAGCAGGGTGGGTCAGGTGCACCAGACAGCAGGGGTGGGTCAGGTGCATCAGACAGCAGGGGCTCAGGTGCACCAGACAGCAGGGGTGGTCAGGTGCATCAGACAGCAGGGGTGTCAGGTGCACCAGACAGCAGGGTGCGGCTGAAGTGCACCAGACAGCAGGGTGGTCAAAGTGCACCAGACAGCAGGGTGGTCAGGTGCATCAGACAGCAGGGGTCAGGTGCAGGCATCAGGACAGCAGGGGGGTCAGGTGCACCAGACAGCAGGGGTGGGTCAGGTGCATCAGGACAGCAGGGGGTCAGGTGCACAGACTAGCAGGGCGGGTCAGGTGCATCAGACAGCAGGGGGTCAGGCACCAGGACAGCAGGGCGGTCAGGTGCACCAGACAGCAGGGTGACAGGTGCATCAGACAGCAGGGGGGTCAGGTGCATCAGACAGCAGGGTAGGGTCAGAGTGCATCAGACAGCAGGGGGCCAGGTGCACCAGACAGCAGGGGCCAGGTGCATCAGACAGCAGGGGGGTCAGGTGCATCAGACAGCAGGGGTGGTCAGGTGCACCAGACAGCAGGGGCGGCTAGGTGCACCAGACAGCAGGGTGGGTCAGGTGCACCAGACAGCAGGGGTGGGTCAGGTGCAACAGACAGCAGGGGTGGTGCAGGTGCACCAGACAGCAGGGGGGCCAGGTGCATCAGACAGCAGGGGGGCCAGGTGCATCAGGACAGCAGGGTGGTCAGGTGCACCAGACAGCAGGGTGGCTAGGTGCATCAGACAGCAGGGTGGTCAGGCACCAGACAGCAGGGTGGGTCAGGGCACCAGACAGCAGGGGGTCAGGTGCACAGACAGCAGGGGTAGCCAGGTGCATCAGACAGCAGGGGTGGTCAGGTGCATCAGGACAGCAGGGGTGGTCAGGTGCATCAGACAGCAGGGTGGATCAGGTGCATCAGACAGCAGGGGTGGGTCAGGTACTCAGACAGCAGGGTGGGTCAGGTGCACCAGACAGCAGGGGTGGTCAGGTGCATCAGACAGCAGGGGTGGGCCAGGTGCACCAGACAGCAGGGGTGGGTCAGGTGCACCAGACAGCAGGGGTGGTCAGGTGCATCAGGACAGCAGGGGGTACAGGTGCATCAGACAGCAGGGGATCAGGTGCATCAGACAGCAGGGTGGGTCAGGTGCATCAGACAGCAGGGGGCCAGGTGCATCAGACAGCAGGGGTGGGTCAGGTGCACCAGACAGCAGGGGTGGTCAGGTGCATCAGACAGCAGGGGGTCAGGTGCATCAGACAGCAGGGGTGGTCAGGTGCACCAGACAGCAGGGTGGTCAGGCGTAACAGACAGCAGGGGGCACAGGTGCACCAGACAGCAGGGGTGATCAGGTGCATCAGACAGCAGGGGGGTCAGGCGCACCAGACAGCAGGGTGGCCAGGCACCAGACAGCAGGGTGGCCAGGCGCATCAGACAGCAGGGGGGTCAGGTGCACCAGACAGCAGGGGGGTCAGGTGCACCAGACAGCAGGGTGGTCAGGCAGCACAGACAGCAGGGTGGTCAGGTGCACTCAGACAGCAGGGTGGTCAGGTGCATCAGGACAGCAGGGCGGGTCAGGTGCACCAGACAGCAGGGGTGGTCAGGTGCACCAGACAGCAGGGGGGTCAGGTGCATCAGACAGCAGGGGTGGTCAGGTGCACCAGACAGCAGGGTGGTCAGGTGCATCAGACTGAGCAGGGGTGTCAGTGCACCAGACAGCAGGGGTGGTCAGGTGCACCAGACAGCAGGGTGGTCAGGTGCATCAGGACAGCAGGGGTGGTCAGGCAATCAGACAGCAGGGTGGTCAGGTGCACAGACAGCAGGGTAGGTGCATCAGGCGCTATCAGGACAGCAGGGGCGGGTCAGGTGCATCAGACAGCAGGGGGCATCAGGTGCATCAGACAGCAGGGTGGGCCAGGTGCACCAGACTGAGCAGGGGGGTCAGGTATCAGACAGCAGGGGGTCAGGTGCATCAGACAGCAGGGGTGGGCCAGTGCAGCATCAGACAGCAGGGTGGATCAGGTGCATCAGACAGCAGGGTGGGTCAGGTGCATCAGACTAGCAGGGGTGGGTCAGGTGCATCAGACTAGCAGGGGTGGGTCAGGTAGCATCAGACAGCAGGGGTGGGTCAGGTGCAACAGACAGCAGGGTGGGTCAGGTGCATCAGACAGCAGGGGTGGCCAGGTGCATCAGACAGCAGGGTGGGTCAGGTGCAATCAGACAGCAGGGTGGGTCAGGTGCATCAGACAGCAGGGTGGGTCAGGCGCATCAGACAGCAGGGTGGGTCAGGTGCATCAGACAGCAGGGTGGGTCAGGTGCATCAGACAGCAGGGGTGGGTCAGGTGGCAGCATCAGACAGCAGGGTGGATCAGGTGCACCAGGACTAGCAGGGGTGGGTCAGGTGCATCAGACAGCAGGGGTGGTCAGGTGCAACAGGACAGCAGGGGCGGGTCAGGTGCATCAGACAGCAGGGCGTGACAGGTGCATACAGACAGCAGGGGTGGGCCAGGTGCATCAGGACAGCAGGGGTGGGTCAGGTGCATCAGACAGCAGGGCGGGTCAGGCGCATCAGACAGCAGGGTGGTCAGGTGCATCAGACAGCAGGGGTGGACCAGGTGCATCAGACAGCAGGGGCGGGTCAGGTGCAACAGACAGCAGGGGCGGTCAGGTGCATCAGACAGCAGGGGGGCACAGGTGCATCAGACTAGCAGGGGCGGCAGGTGCATCAGGACAGCAGGGCGGGTCAGGTGCATCAGGACAGCAGGGGCAGTCAGGTGCACAGACAGCAGGGGTGGTCAGGTGCATCAGACAGCAGGGTGGGTCAGGTGCATCAGGACAGCAGGGGTGGGTCAGGTGCATCAGACAGCAGGGGTGGCAGGTGCATCAGACAGCAGGGGGGTCAGGTGCATCAGACAGCAGGGGTGGTGCAGGTGCATCAGACAGCAGGGGTGGGTCAGGTGCATCAGACAGCAGGGGTGCACAGGTGCATCAGACAGCAGGGGTGGATCATGGTGCATCAGACAGCAGGGGCGGGTCAGGTGCATCAGACAGCAGGGTGGTCATGTGCACCAGACAGCAGGGTGGGTCAGGTGCATCAGGACAGCAGGGGTAGCAGGTGCATCAGACAGCAGGGGTGGGTCAGGTGCATCATGACAGCAGGGTGGGTCAGGTGCATCAGGACAGCAGGGGTGATCAGGTGCACCAGACAGCAGGGGTAGTCAAGTGCATCAGACAGCAGGGCGGGTCAGGTGCATCAGACAGCAGGGCAGTCAGGTGCAACAGACAGCAGGGGTGGGTCAGGTGCACTCAGACAGCAGGGGTGGTCAGGTGCATCAGGACAGCAGGGGTGCTGTAGGCATCAGACAGCAGGGTGGGTCAGGTGCATCAGACAGCAGGGGCGGGTCAGGTGCATCAGACAGCAGGGTGGTCAGGTGCACAGACAGCAGGGGCAGTCAGGTAGCATCAGACAGCAGGGGTGGTCAGGTGCACCAGACAGCAGGGGTGGGTCAGGTGCATCAGACAGCAGGGGTGGCCAGTGCATCAGACAGCAGGGTGGTCAGGCGTATCAGACAGCAGGGGTGGTCAGGTGCATCAGACAGCAGGGGTACAGCAGTGCATCAGGACAGCAGGGTGGTCAGGTGCATCAGACAGCAGGGGTGCATCAGGCAGCATCAGACAGCAGGGCGGGTCAGGTGCATCAGACAGCAGGGGTGGTGCAGGTGCATCAGACAGCAGGGTGGGTCAGGTGCATCAGACAGCAGGGTGGTCAGGTGCATCAGACAGCAGGGGCGGGTCAGGTGCATCAGACAGCAGGGGTGGTCAGGTGCATCAGGACAGCAGGGGTGGGTCAGGTGCACAGACAGCAGGGGTGGGTCAGGTGCATCAGACTAGCAGGGTGGGTCAGGTGCATCAGACAGCAGGGGTGGGTCAGGTGCACCAGACAGCAGGGTGGTCAGGTGTAATAGGACAGCAGGGTGGGTCAGGTGCACCAGACAGCAGGGGTGGGTCAGGTGCATCAGACAGCAGGGGTGGTCAGGTGCATCAGACAGCAGGGCGGGTCAGGTGCATCAGGACTAGCAGGGGGGTCAGGTGCATCAGACAGCAGGGTGGTCAGGTGCATCAGACAGCAGGGTGGGTCATGTGTGACACAGACAGCAGGGTGGTCAGTAGTGCATCAGGACAGCAGGGGGGCCAGGTGTATCAGACAGCAGGGTGGTCAGGTGCACACAGACAGCAGGGGTGGCGTCAGGTGTATCAGACAGCAGGGGGCCAGGTGCATCAGACAGCAGGGGTGGATCAGATGCACAGACAGCAGGGTGGGTCAGGTAGCACTAGACAGCAGGGTGGGTCAGGTGCATCAGACAGCAGGGCAGCAGGTGCATCAGGACAGCAGGGTGGCTGGGCATCAGACACAGGGTGGCAGGCATCAGACAGCAGGGTGGCCAGGTGCATCAGACAGCAGGGGTGGGCTCAGGTGCATCAGACAGCAGGGGTGGGTCAGGTGCACCAGACAGCAGGGGCGGTCAGGTGCATCAGGACAGCAGGGTGGTCAGGTGCACAGACAGCAGGGTGGGTCAGGTGCACCAGACAGCAGGGGTCAGGTGCACAGACAGCAGGGGGGCTCAGGTGCACCAGACAGCAGGGGTGGGCCAGGTGCATCAGACTAGCAGGGTGGCCAGGTGCATCAGACAGCAGGGTGGTCAGGTGCACCAGACAGCAGGGTGGGTCAGGTGCATCAGGCAGCAGGGGTGGTCAGGTGCACAGACGCAGGGGGTCAGGCACCAGACTAGCAGGGGGGTCAGGTGCACCAGACAGCAGGGGCGACAGGTGCATCAGACAGCAGGGGTGGTCAGGTAGCACCAGTGATCAGCAGGGGTGGTCAGGCGTATCAGGACTAGCAGGGTGGCTGTAGGTGCATCAGACAGCAGGGGTGGGCTCAGGTATCACGAGACAGCAGGGGCGGGTCAGGCGAACAGACAGCAGGGGTGGCCAGGTGCATCAGACAGCAGGGGCGGTCAGTGTATGCATCAGACAGCAGGGTGACCATGGTGCATCAGACAGCAGGGTAGGGTCAGGTGCATCAGGACAGCAGGGTGGGTCAGGTGTACCAGGACAGCAGGGTGGGTCAGGTGCACCAGACAGCGCAGGGTGGGCCAGGTGCATCCAGACAGCAGGGGCGGGTCAGGTGCATCAGCACAGCAGGGGC
>NW_027032965.1:0-5512 GCF_034236695.1 Oncorhynchus nerka | reverse complement strand
TCCTCTCTATCTCAGGTTGTATCCTCCTCTCTATCTCAGGTTGTATCCTCTCCATATCCCTTTCCTCCTCTCTATCTCAGGTTGTATCCTCTATCCTTCTCTCCTCTCTATCTCAGGTTGTATCCTCTCCATATCCCTTTCCTCCTCTCTATCTCAGGTTGTATCCTTCCATATCCCTCTCCTCTCTATCTCAGGTTGTATCCTCTCCATATCCCTTTCCTCTCTCTATCTCAGGTTGTATCCTCTCCATATCTCAGTTGTCATCCTCTCTATCTCAGGTTGTATCTCTACCTCCTCCTCTATCTCAGGTTGTATCCTCTCCATATCCCTTTCCTCCTCTCTATCTCAGGTTGTATCCTCTCCATATCCCTTTCCTCCTCTCTATCTCAGGTTGTATCCTCTCCATATCCCTTTCCTCCTCTCTATCTCAGGTTGTATCCTCTCCATATCCCTTTCCTCCTCTCTATCTCAGGTTGTATCCTCTCCATATCCCTTTCCTCCTCTCTATCTCAGGTTGTATCCTCTCCATATCCCTTTCCTCCTCTCTATCTCAGGTTGTATCCTCTCCATATCCCTTTCCTCCTCTCTATCTCAGGTTGTATCCTCCTCTCTATCTCAGGTTGTATCCTCTCCATATCCCTTTCCTCCTCTCTATCTCAGGTTGTATCCTCTCTATCTCAGGTTGTATCCTCTCTATCTCAGGTTGTATCCTCTCTATCTCAGGTTGTATCCTCTCCATATCCCTTTCCTCCTCTCTATCTCAGGTTGTATCCTCTCCATATCCCTTTCCTCCTCTCTATCTCAGGTTGTATCCTCTCCATATCCCTTTCCTCCTCTCTATCTCAGGTTGTATCCTCCTCTCTATCTCAGGTTGTATCCTCCTCTCTATCTCAGGTTGTATCCTCTCCATATCCTTTCCTCCTCTCTATCTCAGGTTGTATTCCTATCCTCTCTATCTCAGGTTGTATCCTCTCCATATCCCTTTCCTCCTCTCTATCTCAGGTTGTATCTCTCCTCCTCCTATCTCAGGTTGTGTTGTATCCTCTCTATCTCAGGTTGTATACTCTCCATATCCCTTTCCTCCTCTCTATCTCAGGTTGTATCCTCTCCATATCCCTTTCCTCCTCTCTATCTCAGGTTGTATCCTCTCCATATCCCTTTCCTCCTCTCTATCTCAGGTTGTATCCTCTCCATATCCCTTTCCTCCTCTCTATCTCAGGTTGTATCCTCTCTATCTCAGGTTGTATCCTCTCCATATCCCTTTCCTCCTCTCTATCTCAGGTTGTATCCTCTCCATATCCCTTTCCTCCTCTCTATCTCAGGTTGTATCCTCCTCTCTATCTCAGGTTGTATCCTCCTCTCTATCTCAGGTTGTATTGTCCTATCCCTTTCCTCCTCTATCTCAGGTTGTATCCTCTCCGTATCCTCCTCTCTATCTCAGGTTGTATTGTATCCTCTCTCTATCTCAGGTTGTATCCTCTCTATCTCAGGTTGTATTGTATCCTCCTCTCATCTCAGGTTGTATTGCATCCTCCTCTCTATCTCAGGTTGTATTGTATCCTCCTCCTATCTCAGGTTGTATTGTATCCTCCTCTCATCTCAGGTTGTATTGTATCCTCCTCTCTATCTCAGGTTGTATTGTATCCTCCTCTCTATCTCAGGTTGTATTGTATCCTCCTCTCTATCTCAGGTTGTATTGTATCCTCCTCTATCTCAGGTTGTGTTGTATCCTCCTCTCCATCTCAGGTTGTATTGTATCCTCCTCTCTATCTCAGGTTGTATTGTATCCTCCTCTCTATCTCAGGTTGTATTGTATCCTCCTCTCTATCTCAGGTTGTATTGTATCCTCCTCTCTATCTCAGGTTGTATTGTATCCTCCTCTCATCTCAGGTTGTATTGTATCCTCCTCTCTATCTCAGGTTGTATTGTATCCTCTCTATCTCAGGTTGTATTGTATCCTCCTCTCATCTCAGGTTGTATTGTATCCTCCTCTCTATCTCAGGTTGTATTGTATCCTCCTCTCTATCTCAGGTTGTATTGTATCCTCCTCTCTATCTCAGGTTGTATTGCATCCTCTCCTATCTCAGGTTGTATTGTATCCTCCTCTCTATCTCAGGTTGTGTTGTATCCTCCTCTCTATCTCAGGTTGTGTTGTATCCTCTCTATCTCAGGTTGTATTGTATCCTCTCTATCTCAGGTTGTATTGTATCCTCCTCTCTATCTCAGGTTGTATTGTATCCTCCTCTCTATCTCAGGTTGTATTGTATCCTCCTCTCTATCTCAGGTTGTATTGTATCCTCCTCTCTATCTCAGGTTGTATTGTATCCTCCTCTCTATCTCAGGTTGTATTGTATCCTCTCTATCTCAGGTTGTATTGTATCCTCCTCTCTATCTCAGGTTGTATTGTATCCTCCTCTCTATCTCAGGTTGTATTGTATCCTCCTCTCTATCTCAGGTTGTATTGTATCCTCTCTATCTCAGGTTGTATTGTATCCTCCTCTCTATCTCAGGTTGTATTGTCCTCCTCTCTATCTCAGGTTGTATTGTATCCTCCTCTCTATCTCAGGTTGTATTGTATCCTCCTCTCTATCTCAGGTTGTATTGTATCCTCCTCTCTATCTCAGGTTGTATTGTATCCTCCTCTCTATCTCAGGTTGTATTGTATCCTCCTCTCTCTCTCAGGTTGTATCCTCTCCATATCCCTTTCCTCCTCTCTATCTCAGGTTGTATCCTCCTCTCTATCTCAGGTTGTATCCTCTCCATATCCCTTTCCTCCTCTCTATCTCAGGTTGTATCCTCCGTATCCCTTTCCTCTCTCTATCTCAGGTTGTATCCCTCCATATCCCTTTCCTCCTCTCTATCTCAGGTTGTATCCTCTCCATATCCCTTTCCTCCTCTCTATCTCAGGTTGTATCCTCTCCATATCCCTTTCCTCCTCTCTATCTCAGGTTGTATCCTCCTCTCTATCTCAGGTTGTATCCTCCTCTCTATCTCAGGTTGTATTGTATCCTCCTCTCTATCTCAGGTTGTATCCTCCTCTCTATCTCAGGTTGTATCCTCTCTATCTCAGGTTGTATCCTCTCCATATCCTCCTCCTCTCTATCTCAGGTTGTATTGTATCCTCTCTATCTCAGGTTGTATCCTCTCCATATCCCTTTCCTCCCTCTCTATCTCAGGTTGTATCCTCCTCTCTATCTCAGGTTGTATCCTCCTCTCTATCTCAGGTTGTATCCTCTCATATCCTTTCCTCCTCTATCTCAGGTTGTATCCTCCATATCCCTTCCTCCTCTCATCTCAGGTTGTATCCTCTCCATATCCTCCTCTCTATCTCAGGTTGTATCCTCTCCATATCCCTTTCCTCCTCTCTATCTCAGGTTGTATCCTCTCCATATCCCTTTCCTCCTCTCTATCTCAGGTTGTATCCTCTCCATATCCCTTTCCTCCTCTATCTCAGGTTGTATCTCTCGTATCCTTCCTCTCTATCTCAGGTTGTATCCTCCTCTCTATCTCAGGTTGTATCCTCTCTATCTCAGGTTGTATCCTTCCATATCCCTTCCTCCTCTATCTCAGGTTGTATCCTCTCATCTCAGTTGTATCCTCTATCTCAGGTTGTATCCTCTCTATCTCAGGTTGTATCCTCTCCATATCCCTTTCCTCCTCTCTATCTCAGGTTGTATCCTCTCCATATCCCTTTCCTCCTCTCTATCTCAGGTTGTATCCTCTCCATATCCCTTTCCTCCTCTCTATCTCAGGTTGTATTGTATCCTCCTCTCTATCTCAGGTTGTATCCTCCTCTCTATCTCAGGTTGTATCCCTCCGTATCCTTTCCTCTCTATCTCAGGTTGTGTTGTATCCTCTCTCTATCTCAGGTTGTATACTCTCCATATCCCTTTCCTCCTCTCTATCTCAGGTTGTATCCTCTCCATATCCCTTTCCTCCTCTCTATCTCAGGTTGTGTTGTATCCTCCTCTCTATCTCAGGTTGTATTGTATCCTCCTCTCTATCTCAGGTTGTATTGTATCCTCCTCTCTATCTCAGGTTGTATTGTATCCTCCTCTCTATCTCAGGTTGTATTGTATCCTCCTCTCTATCTCAGGTTGTATTGTATCCTCTCTATCTCAGGTTGTATTGTATCCTCCTCTCTATCTCAGGTTGTATTGTATCCTCCTCTCTATCTCAGGTTGTATTGTATCCTCCTCTCTATCTCAGGTTGTATTGTATCCTCCTCTCTATCTCAGGTTGTATTGTATCCTCCTCTCTATCTCAGGTTGTATTGTATCCTCCTCTCTATCTCAGGTTGTGTTGTATCCTCCTCTCTATCTCAGGTTGTGTTGTATCCTCCTCTCTATCTCAGGTTGTGTTGTATCCTCCTCTCTATCTCAGGTTGTATTGTATCCTCCTCTCTATCTCAGGTTGTATTGTATCCTCCTCTCTATCTCAGGTTGTATTGTATCCTCCTCTCTATCTCAGGTTGTATTGTATCCTCCTCTCTATCTCAGGTTGTATTGTATCCTCCTCTCTATCTCAGGTTGTATTGTATCCTCTCTATCTCAGGTTGTATTGTATCCTCCTCTCTATCTCAGGTTGTATTGTATCCTCCTCTCTATCTCAGGTTGTATTGTATCCTCCTCTCTATCTCAGGTTGTATTGTATCCTCCTCTATCTCAGGTTGTATTGTATCCTCCTCTCTATCTCAGGTTGTATTGTATCCTCCTCTCTATCTCAGGTTGTATTGTATCCTCCTCTCTATCTCAGGTTGTATTGTATCCTCCTCTATCTCAGGGTTGTATCCTCCTCTCTATCTCAGGTTGTATTGTATCCTCCTCTCTATCTCAGGTTGTATTGTATCCTCCTCTCTATCTCAGGTTGTATTGTATCCTCCTCTCTCTCTCAGGTTGTATCCTCTCCATATCCCTTTCCTCCTCTCTATCTCAGGTTGTATCCTCCTCTCTATCTCAGGTTGTATCCTCTCCATATCCCTTTCCTCCTCTCTATCTCAGGTTGTATCCTCTCCATATCCCTTTCCTCCTCTCTATCTCAGGTTGTATCCTCTCCATATCCCTTTCCTCCTCTCTATCTCAGGTTGTATCCTCTCCATATCCCTATCCTCCTCTCTATCTCAGGTTGTATCCTCTCCATATCCCTATCCTCCTCTCTATCTCAGGTTGTATCCTCTCCATATCCCTATCCTCCTCTCTATCTCAGGTTGTATCCTCCTCTCTATCTCAGGTTGTGTTGTATCCTCTCTATCTCAGGTTGTATTGTATCCTCCTCTCTATCTCAGGTTGTATTGTATCCTCCTCTCTCTCTCAGGTTGTATCCTCTCCATATCCCTTTCCTCCTCTCTATCTCAGGTTGTATCCTCCTCTCTATCTCAGGTTGTATCCTCTCCATATCCCTTTCCTCCTCTCTATCTCAGGTTGTATCCTCCTCTCTATCTCAGGTTGTATCCTCCTCTCTATCTCAGGTTGTATCCTCTCCATATCCCTTTCCTCCTCTCTATCTCAGGTTG
>NW_027032964.1:0-5507 GCF_034236695.1 Oncorhynchus nerka | reverse complement strand
ACAGACACGTGTAACTACGCCAGCCCAGGACCTCCACATCTGGCTTCACTACCACAGACCACGTGTAACTACGCCAGCCCAGGACCTCCACATCTGGCTTCTTCACCTGCGGGATCGTCTGCGGAGGAGGGGTGGTGCTGAGGAGTATTTCTGTCTGTAATAAAGCCATTTTGTGGGGTGAAACTCATTCTGATTTGCTTGGCCTGGCTCCCAAGTGTGGGCCTATACCTCACCCATTGCCTAGTCATGTGAAATCCATAGATTAGGGCCTAATTAATTCATTTCAGATGACTGATTTCCTTCTATGAACTGTAACTCTGGAACATCTTTGAAATTGTGTCATGTTGTGTTTATATAATTGCATTCCAACCTGAAGATCAGGATTGGTTGATTGATTGAGGTGGATGTAGTAACGAGCTGGAGGAGAAGTGTGACACTAATCTGTCCCCAGAGGACTGAGTTAGACCTGGGACACCATGTGGGTGGTTCCCCTCTGATCAGGGACTGAGTTAGACCTGGGGCACCATGTGGGTGGACCCTCTGATCCCAGGGACTGAGTTAGCCCTGGGACACCATGTGGGTGGTTCCCCTCTAATCAGGGACTGAGTTAGACCTGGGGGCACCATGTGGTGGTTCCCTCTGATCAGGGACTGAGTTAGCCCTGGGACACCATGTGGGTGGTTCCCCTCTGATCAGGGACTGAACAGACCTGGGAGCACCATGGGAGTTCCCCTCTGATCCATTAGCCCCTGGTGGTGGTTCCCCTCTAATCAGGGACTGAGTTAGCCCTGGGACACCATGTGGGTGGTTCCCCTCTAATCAGGGACTGAGTTGGCCCTGGGACGCACCATGTGGGTGGTTCCCCTCTGATCAGGGACTGAGTTAGCCCTGGGACACCATGTGGGTGGTTCCCCTCTAATCAGGGACTGAGTTAGACCTGGGGCACCATGTGGGTGGTTCCCCTCTGATCAGGGACTGAGTTAGCCCTGGGACACCATGTGGGTGGTTCCCCTCTGATCAGGGACTGAGTTGGCCTGGGACACCATGTGGGTGGTTCCCCTCTGATCAGGGACACCATGTGGGTGGTTTCCCCTCTAATCAGGGACTGAGTTAGCCCTGGGACACCATGTGGGCACAAATCATTATTAGGTAGAACAGAAAACCAGCAGGCTCCTCGTAGGGTCAGAGTTGAATACGTCTGCCCTAGAATATAAAGCAGGGTGCCGAACTCAATTCCTGGAGGGCCAGTGTCTGCTGCTTTTTCACTCCTGCCTTGTACTTTACTGCCCTCCAGATTTGAGTTTTTGACATCCTTTGATATAGATAATCAACATTTACATTACACACTATTATAGGCCTACATCTTTTTATTCCAAGCCATTTAAATGGATTGTCAGTAAATCAAAATGACACATTTCTCAATCCTTTTACACATAGGTCGTGTTCCCCTGCTCAGATGTTGCATGCATCAACCAATGGTTGCGGGCTATGTCATCGACTGTGCTTTCCGGGTACCAGATTGCTATAACGTGGTTAGCTGATACGCATTGTATTCTGTAGTGTTAAATTCCCTTCACTGCAACTACGGGGCATAGCTCAAACCATGAAAAACAGCCCCAGACCATTATTCTCCACCAAACTTTACAGTCAGTCACTCTGTATTCAGGCAGTAGCGTTCTCCTGGCATCCGGCAAACCCAGGTTTGACCTGAGAGAGTCCATTGGCGGAGGCTTTAAAGCCTCTCCAGCCCGACGCTAAGCATCGTGTTTCGCTTCCCTCCAGCCGACGCTTGGCATCGTGGTACTCGGCTACACCTCTCCAGCCGACGCCTCGGCATCGTGTATCGCCTACACCTCTCCAGCCGACGCTCGGCATCGTGTACTCGGCTACACCTCTCCAGCCGACGCCGCATCGTGGTACTCGGCTACACTTCTCCCAACACCCGGCATCGTGTACTAAACTACACCTCTCCAGCCAACCGGCATCGTACTTTCGCCATTGGAACCCATTTCATGAAGCTCCGGCCAGTATCAGTTATTGTGCTGACGTTGTTTTAGACAGTTTGAACTCGTTAGCGTTGCAGCCGAGGACAGGCGATTTTCACGCACTTCAACACTCAGGGGGTCTCGTTCTGTGAGCTTGGCTACACTTAGTGGCTGAGTCGTTGTTGCTCCGAGACGTTCCACTTCACAATAACAGCACATGCAGCTCTACAGAGCAGAAATTTGATAACTGACTTGTTGGAAAAGAGAGGCATCCTGTGTGAAAGTCACTGAGCTCTTCGGTAAAAGCCATTCTACTGCCAATGTTATGTTATAGGATGGTATGGCAATTGTGCTCAATTCAGGGTTGAAATAGCCAACTCCACTAATTTGTGTCCATATACTTTTGTATAGCGTAGCGTAAAATACCTATCCATGCATGGTAAGATCTGTTATGCGTCAGCAACGCCTGGAGCAGAGAACGCAACCAAACAGTATGAAAAAAGAGTGGCGTGAGCATGTCAATCAATGAGGTTATTGATTAGCTGATATAAGTAGCACCTGGTTGCACTTGCCAGCTGGTAATTAAAGATGGCTGCCAAGTGAAGTAGCAAACCTCTCTGCTCAGGTAGATCGGCCAACACAACACACACCTGAATACCTGTTAAGCTCGTTACTGTTAACACAGATGGCTTCTAGATGTGGGCAGGGACGGGCAGCAGGGTCCCAGAGAGACGACAGGAGAGCTCAGGTAAATCTTTATACTAACTCACACCTGCTGTTCCTCTTCTAGAATATGAGCTCAGAAGTATTGTGGAGCTCCTGCACCTACATATAAACAGTACTGTCACCCATAATGAGTACCGGAACCTATTTCAGTCCAAGTCCACTGTATATACCTCTTTCCCTCATCTCACTGGATATGATTGGGAGTCCCACAGGGCGGTGCTCAACTGGCCCAGCGTCGTCTGGGTTTGGCAGGTGTAAGCTGTCATTGTCAATAATTGTTTGTTCTTAACTGACTTGCCTAGTTAAATAAAAATTATCTCTTACCACCTCTGCCCCTCCCTCTCTCTACTCATACCTACCCCTCCCTCTCTCTACTCATACCTACCCCTCCTCTCTCTACACCCCCCTCTCTCTCTCTACCTACCCTCCTCTCTCTCTCACTCATAACCCCCTCTCTCTCTACTCATAACCCCCTCTCACTCCCCTCCCTCTCTATTCATACCACCCTCCCTCTCTCTCTACTCATACCCCCCCCTCTCTCTACTCATACCCCCCCTCTCTACTCATACTACCCCCCCTCTCTCTATTCATACTACCCCCCTCTCTACTCTACCACTCATACCACCCCCTCTCTCTACTCATACCACCCCCTCTCTACTCCTTACCACCCCCCTCTCTACTCCTTACCACCCCTCTCTCTACTCATACCACCCCCTCTCTCTCATACCACCCCCTCTCTACTCATACCACCATCCAACCCCCTCTCTACTCATGCCACTCATCCAACCCTCCTCTCTACTCATACCACCATCCAACCCCTCTCTCTCTACTCATACCACCATCCAACCCTCCTCTCTACTCATACCACCATCCAACCCCTCCTCTCTACTCATACCACCATCCAACCCTCCCTTCTCTACTCATACCACCATCCAACCCCTTCTCTACTCATACCACCATCCAACCCTCCTCTCTACTCATACCACCATCCAACCCCCTTCCTTCTACTCATACCACTCATCCAACCCCTCCCTCTACTTTATACCACTATCCAACCCTCCTCTTCTACTCATACCAACCATCCAACTCCCCCTCTCCTACTTCATAGCCACCATCCAACCTCCTCCTCTCTACTCATACCACCATCCAACTCCCTCTCCTCTCTCGACTCATACCACCATCCAACCCTCCCTCTCTCTACTCATACCACCATCCAACCCCTCCCTCTTCTACTATACCACCATCCAACCCCTCCCTCTCTACTCATACCACCATCCAACCTCCCCTTCTACTCATACCACCATCCAACTCCTCCCCTCTCTACTCATGCCACCATCAACCCCTCCTCTCTACTCATACCAACCATCCAACCCTACTCTCTACTCATGCCACCATCCAACTCCTCCTTCTCTACTTCATACCACTATCCAACCACCTCCCCTCTCTACTCATACCACCATCCAACCCCCTCTCTCTACTCATACCACCATCCAACCTCCCTCTCTCTACTCATACCACCATCCAACCCCTCTCCCTCTCTACTCATACCACCATCCAACCCCTCTCTCTACTCATACCACCATCCAACCCCTCCCCTCTCCTACTCATACCACCATCCAACCCCCTCCCTCTCTCTACTCATACCACCATCCAACCCCTATCCCTCTCTCTACTCATACCACCATCCAACCCCCACCCCTCTCTACTCATACCACCATCCAACCACTATCCACTCCTCTCTACTCATACCACCATCCAACCCCCTCCTCCTCTCTACTCATACCATCTACTCTCACACACTCTCTCTCTCTCTCTACTCATATCCACCTATCCATACCACCATCCCCTCTCTACTCATACCACCATCCAACCCCATCTCTGCTCATACCACCATCCACCCCTCTCTACTCATACCACCATCCAACCCCTCTCTCTACTATACCACCATCCAACCTTCCCTCTCTCTACTCATACCACCATCCAACTCTCTCTACTCATACCACCATCCAACCCTCCTCCTCTACTCATACCACCATCCAACCCCTCCTCTCTCTACTCATACCACCTATCCAATCCCTCCCTCTCTACTCATACCACCATCCAACCCCTCCTCTCTACTCATACCACCATCCAACCCCCTCCCTCTCTCTACTCATACCACCATCCAACCCCCTCCTCTCCTACTCATACTCACCATCCAACCCCTCCTCTCTCTACTCTATACTTCACCATCCAACCCCCCCTCTACTCATGCCACCATCCACCCCCCTCTCTACTCATACCATCAACCCTCCTCTCTACTCATACCACCATCCAACCCCTCCCTCTCTACTCATACCACCATCCAACCCCCTCTCTACTCATACCACTATCCAACCCCCTCTCTACTCATACCACCATCCAACCCCTCTCTACTCCATACCACCATCAACTCCTCTCTACTCATTACCACCATCCAGCCCCTCTCTACTCATACCACCATCCAACCCTCTCTTCTCATACCACCATCCAACCCCTCTCTCTACTCATACCACCATCCAACCCCCATCCTCCTCTCTACTCATACCACCAGTCCAATCCCCATCCCCCTCTACTCATACCACCATCCAACCCTCTCTCTACTCATACCACCATCCAACCCCTCTCTCCTACTCATACCACCATCCAGCCCCTCCTCTCTACTCATACTTCACCATCCAACCCATCCCCTCTCTACTCATACCACCATCCAGCCCTCTCTCTACTCATACCACCATCCAGCACCCTCCCTCTCTACTCATACCACCATCCAACCCC
>NW_027032963.1:0-5501 GCF_034236695.1 Oncorhynchus nerka | reverse complement strand
ATTTACATTTAAGTCATTTAGCAGACGCTCTTATCCAGAGCGACTTACAAACCATGATCACAATTGATAACTTCCAATTTCATTAGCTAAACATGGCCGTTAACCATTGCATAACAACACTGCTCCAGGTAGGTACCCTACCCTAATTTGTGCCTACAAGTGGCACAAATTGATTTGCAATGACTCAGTGATATCGTCATTTTAACATATTTATTGTATAAATGGTAGGCTACAGTAGCCTACATTAGGCTCCAGAGTGGCGCAGTAGTCAAAGGCACTGCATCTCAGTGCTAGAGGCATCACTACAGACCCTGGTTCGATCCCAGGCTCTATCACAACCGGGCGTGATTGGGAGTCCCATATGGCGAAGCATAATTGGCCCAGCGTCGTCCGGGTCAGGGCTTGGCTGGGGTAGGCCGTCATTGTAAATATTGCCTAGTTAAATAAAGGTTAAATAACATTTTGAATTTAATATAAAATTAAAATAAATAGGCTACTTGATGACCAACATATGAAAATGTGTCATTCTCCACATTTAATGTCAGTTTCATTGTGGACTTTTAACCATAACAGAAGCATGCAAGTGAATTCCATATGTCCCATTTCAAATGTCCACTCTCACAGCATGCGGAAAACCCTTCGAATGATATGGTTTTACATTAGCAACGTCGACATTAGAATGCACTTTAAACCACCTCTGAGCGAATGTATCTCATGCCTAAGGTCGTTTTCCTGTGCTTTGTCACCCTTATTTTTTGATGCGCATCAGTTCTTGCACGTTAATATGTTTTATGAAAAAAGGGTTGGAAATAGGTGTCTCCATAATGACAATTTAAATAGCCAACCTACAACTGGTAAAAAGTTGTCACGACCTGCGCGTGTGCTGCTCTGTCTCCTCTCACTCACGACGAGACTCCGCTGCAGCGCTCAGTCTCAACACACACCTCGCCCTCCTCACCACTCACTCACTCACTCTGATTGTGTTTGGAGTTGGTCTCAAGGAGGACCGATTTGACTTTTAGGTTGTAGTTACAGCTATGAAGCTCTAGAGGGGAGCATTGAACAGTGCATTAGCAATGGATTGGCATTAGGTAATGGTCAATAAAAAAAAATAAAAAAAATATTTCACCTTTATTTAACCAGCTAGGCCAGTTGAGAACAAGTTTTAATTTACAACTGCGACCTGGCCAAGATAAAGCAAAGCAGTGCGACACAGACAACACTGAGTTATACATGTAATGAACCAACATACAGTCAATAACACAATATAAAAGTATATATACAGTGTGTGTAAATTAAGATTAGGGAGGTAAGGCAATAAATAGGACATAGTGGCGAAATATTTACAATTTAGCAATTAAACACTGGAGTGATAGATGAGCAGAAGATGAATGTGCAAGTAGAGATACTAAGCTGCTCTGACAGCTGATGCTTAAAGTTAGTGAGGGAGATATGAGTCTCCAGCTTCAGTGATTTTTGCAATTCGTTCCAGTCATTGGCAGCAGAGAACTGGAAGGAAAGGCGGCCAAATGAGGAGTTGGCTTTGGGGGTGACCAGTGAAATATACCTGCTGGAGCACGTGCTACAGGTGGGTGTTGCTATGGTGACCAGTGAGCTGAGATAAGGCGGGTCTACCTAGCAAAGACTTATAGATGACCTGGAGCCGGTGGGTTTGGCGACGAATATGAAGCGAGGGCAAGCCGACGAGAGCATACAGGTCGCAGCATTGGGTAGTATATGGGGCTTTGGTGACAAAACAGATGGCACTGTGATAGACTGCATCCAATTTGCTGAGTAGAGTGTTGGAGGCTTTTTGTAAATGACATCGCCAAAGTCAAGGATCGGTAGGATAGTCAGTTTTACGAGGGCATGTTTGGCAGCATGAGTGAAGGATGCTTTGTTGCGAAATACGGAGCTTATTCTAGATTTAACTTTTGATTGGAGATGCTTAATGTGAGTCTGGAAGGAGAGTTTACAGTCGAACCAGACATCTAGGTATTTGTAGTTGTCCACATATTCTAAGTCAGAACCATCCAGAGTAGTGATGCTGGACGGGCGGGCAGGTGCAGGCAGAGATCGGTTGAAGAGCATACATTTAGTTTTACTAGCATTTAAAGCAGTTGGAGGCCACGGAAGGAGAGTTGTAGGGCATTGAAGCTCGTCTGGAGGTCTGTTAGCACAGTGTCCAAACAAGGGCCAGAAGTATACAGAATGGTGTCAGTCTGCATAGAGGTGGATCGGAGAATCACCAGCAGCAAGAGTACATCATTGATGTATACAGAGAAAAGAGTCGGCCTGAGGATTGAACCCTGTGGCCCCATAGAAACTGTCACAGGTTCGGGCAACAGGCCCTCCGATTTGACACACTGAACTCTGTCTGAGAAGTAGTTGGTGAACCAGGCGGAGGCAGTCATTTGAGAAACCAATGCTGTTGAGTCTGCTGATAAGAATGTGGTGATTGACAGAGTCGAAAGCCTTGGCCAGGTCGATGAAGACGGCTGCACAGTACTGTCTTTTATTGATGGCGGTTATGATATCGTTTAGGACCTTGAGCGTGGCTGAGGTGCACCCACGACCAGCTCGGAAACCAGATTGCATAGCGGAGAAGGTACGGTGGGATTCGAAATGGTCGGTGATCTGTTTGTTAACATGGTATTCGAAGACCTTGGAACCAACCTAGTGCGTTGAGGATAAAGAATAAAAGGAGCAGATTTATGGGCGTGGTACAATAGATTCAAGGCATAATGTACAGACAAGGTTATGGTAGAATGTGAGTACAGTGGAGGTAAACCTATGCGTTGGGTGACGAGCGGTTTCGTCTCTGGAGGCATCAGTTAACCTAGGTGAGGTCTCCGCATGTGTGTGGGGTGGGACGTAAAGAGCTATCTATGGCATTATCCAGCAAATCTGAGTTTATTTTAAATCCAGTTTAGAGTTTGACTTGATGTAGTGCTGATTTAAATCCAGGTATAATGGTATATAATATATTACAATGGTTATAATGGGATTATAAATGGGCCAACATTCACACACACAATAATTAGAAGTAGAACACCTTTTAAAACCAAAACGTTTTTATTTTTCTTCTGATACAAAAGTATTTTATTTTATAAACTTTTTGTGGTTTTTGATGTATTTTTACAAAGATAAATTAGCATTTCTTATAATACATTTAAAAACATCAAAACACCTGTTTCTCTTTACAAAAAAGTCCTTGATGGAGTTGTGGGGTTGGCAGTACCCAAAGGTCTTAGGTACTAACAGGTTCTTAAAATCACACTTCAAAAGGACACTTCCCAAAACACACCTATTCCTCATAGTGTAGTCACTATATGGGGAATGATAGGTTCATTTTGAGACCTGTTACCAGAGGACTTGTACTGGCAACACAGTAGAGATGTCGAGAGACATGCTGCAGTAACAGAGTCGAGAGACAGGCTGCAGTAACAGAGTAGAGACAGGCTGCAGTAACAGAGTAGAGAGACAGGCTGCAGTAACAGAGTCGAGAGAGGCTACAGTAACAGAGTAGAGAGACAGGCTGCAGTAACAGAGTCGAGAGAGGCTACAGTAACAGAGTAGAGAGAGGCTACAGTAACAGAGTAGAGAGACAGGCTGCAGTAACAGAGTAGAGAGACAGGCTGCAGTAACAGAGTCGAGAGACAGGCTGCAGTAACAGAGTCGAGAGACAGGCTGCAGTAACAGAGTAGAGAGACAGGCTGCAGTAACAGAGTAGAGAGACAGGCTGCAGTAACAGAGTAGAGAGACAGGCTGCAGTAACAGAGTAGAGAGAGGCTACAGTAACAGAGTAGAGAGAGGCTACAGTAACAGAGTCAAGAGACAGGCTACAGTAACAGAGTCAAGAGACAGGCTGCAGTAACAGAGTAGAGAGACAGGCTGCAGTAACAGAGTAGAGAGACAGGCTACAGTAACAGAGTAGAGAGACAGGCTGCAGTAACAGAGTAGAGAGACAGGCTGCAGTAACAGAGTAGAGAGACAGGCTGCAGTAACAGAGTCGAGAGACAGGCTGCAGTAACAGAGTCGAGAGACAGGCTACAGAGTCCCTCTGTCTCTGTTGTGTGTGTTGTATTTGACTGTTTCTCCACTGTGTGTGTGTGTGTTGTATTTGACTGTTTCTCCACTGTGTGTGTGTGTGTGTTGTATTTGACTTTCTCTGCTGTGTGTGTGTGCGTATGTGTGTGTGTTGTATTTGACTGTTTCTCTGCTGTGTGTGTGTGTGTGTGTGTGTGTGTGTGTGTGTGTGTGTGTGTATGTGTGTGTTGCATTTGACTGTTTCTCTGCTGTGTGTGTGTGTTGTATTTGACTGTTTCTCTGCTGTGTGTGTGTGTTGTATTTGACTGTTTCTCTGCTGTGTGTGTGTGTGTGTGTGTGTTGTATTTGACTGTTTCTCTGCTGTGTGTGTTGTATTTGACGGTTTCTCTGCTGTGTGTGTTGTATTTGACGGTTTCTCTGCTGTGTGTGTTGTGTGACTTTTCTGCTGTGTGTGTGTGTGTGTATGACTGTTTCTCTGCTGTGTGTGTGTGTGTGTGTGTGTGTTGTATTTGATTGTTTCTCTGCTGCTGTGTGTGTGTGTTGTATTTGATTGTTTCTCTGCTGTGTGTGTGTGTGTGTGTGTGTGTGATGTATGACTGTTTCTCTGCTGTGTGTGTGTGTGTGTGTGTGTGTGTTGTATTTGA
Organism: Oncorhynchus nerka; assembly: GCF_034236695.1. Classification (NCBI taxonomy): domain Eukaryota; kingdom Metazoa; phylum Chordata; class Actinopteri; order Salmoniformes; family Salmonidae; genus Oncorhynchus; species Oncorhynchus nerka. The sequence continues at coordinate 807 of NW_027032963.1, read as the reverse complement.
TTGTTTCTCTGCTGCGTGTGTGTGTGTTGTATTTGATTGTTTCTCTGCTGTGTGTGTGTGTGTGTGTGTGTTGTATTTGATTGTTTCTCTGCTGCGTGTGTGTGTGTGTGTTGTATTTGATTGTTTCTCTGCTGCGTGTGTGTGTGTGTGTGTTGTATTTGATTGTTTCTCTGCTGCGTGTGTGTGTGTGTTGTATTTGATTGTTTCTCTGCTGCGTGTGTGTGTGTGTGTGTGTGTTGTATTTGACTTTCTCTGCTGTGTGTGTGTGTGCGTATGTGTGTGTGTTGTATTTGACTGTTTCTCTGCTGTGTGTGTGTGTGTGTATGTATGTGTGTGTGTTGTATTTGACTGTTTCTCTGCTGTGTGTGTGTGTTGTATTTGACTGTTTCTCTGCTGTGTGCGTGTGTTGTATTTGACTGTTTCTCTGCTGTGTGTGTGTGTGTGTCTGTGTTGTATTTGACTGTTTCTCTGCTGTGTGTGTTGTATTTGACGGTTTCTCTGCTGTGTGTGTGTGTGTGTGTGTTGTATGACTGTTTCTCTGCTGTGTGTGTGTTGTATTTGATTGTTTCTCTGCTGTGTGTGTGTTGTATTTGATTGTTTCTCTGCTGCGTGTGTGTGTGTGTGTGTTGTATTTGATTGTTTCTCTGCTGCGTGTGTGTGTGTGTGTGTTGTATTTGATTGTTTCTCTGCTGCGTGTGTGTGTGTGTGTTGTATTTGATTGTTTCTCTGCTGCGTGTGTGTGTGTGGTTGTATTTGATTGTTTCTCTGCTGCGTGTGTGTGTGTGTTGTATTTGATTGTTTCTCTGC
>NW_027032962.1:0-5498 GCF_034236695.1 Oncorhynchus nerka | reverse complement strand
TGATGCCAGAGAATGGGATACTGTTTGTGTGTGTGTGTGTGTGTGTGTGTGTGTGTGTGTGTGTGTGTGTGTGTGTGTGTGTGTGTGTGTGTGTCTGTGATGTTGAAGCAGAATGTTAAACAGTATTATGCACGGGGACAGAGATGTGCCAGCAGTGCGTGACCAAGTCCTAAACCCATTCATTAGTACCCGGCTCCCTTTTCACCACAATTCTCCACACTGGTTTATCCGGCTTACTCCTCTACCACAACCCGCCACAGATTAGAAGAGGCGCATGCTGAACATTTTGCTCAAAAGCATCCAAGAGAGGGAGAGAGAGGAGGAGGGAAGGAGGCTCCACTGGCACTGAATAAAACGACCAGGGAGGAAATTAATGTATGCAGTGTCCACGCCAAGCTGGCAGTCTCTCTCTCTCTCTCTCTCTCTCTCTGTCTCTCTCTCTCTCTCTCTCTCTCTCTCTCTCCCTCTCTCTCTCTCTCTCTCTCCCCCTCTCTCTGTGTGTGTGTGTGTGTGTCTAATTTTGGGTATATGCCTATATGCCAGTTGACTCTCATAACTAATTGGTGAGACCAGGTGAAGATAATTCTCCATTCGCTAGTTAGACCAAACGCACACACCCGGGCGATATAAATAAGAATGTAGCCTCCACATGTATAGCCTATCTCTGTCTCTGTCTCTGTCTCTCTGTACCTAACACATGTATAGTCTGTCTCTGTCTCTGTCTCTGTCTCTGTCTCTCTGTATCTAACACATGTATAGTCTGTCTCTGTCTCTGTCTCTGTCTCTCTGTACCTAACACATGTATAGTCTATCTCTGTCTCTGTCTCTGTCTCTCTGTACCTAACACATGTATAGTCTATCTCTGTCTCTGTCTCCCTCTGTATCTAACACATGTATAGTCTATCTCTGTATCTGTCTCCAGTCTCTCTGTATCTAACACATGTATAGTCTATCTTCTCTGTCTCTGTCTCTCTGTACCTAACACATGTATAGCCTATCTCTGTCTCTGTCTCTCTGTACCTAACACATGTATAGTCTATCTCTGTCTCTGTCTCTCTGTCTGTCTCTGTCTCTGTCTCTCTGTACCTAACACATGTATAGTCTGTCTCTGTCTCTGTCTCTGTCTCTGTCTCAGTCTCTCTGTATCTAACACATGTATAGCCTATCTCTGTCTCCAGTCTCTCTGTACCTAACACATGTATAGCCTATCTCTGTCTCCAGTCTCTCTGTACCTAACACATGTATAGCCTATCTCTGTCTCCAGTCTCTCTGTACCTAACACATGTATAGCCTATCTCTGTCTCTGTCTCCAGTCTCTCTGTACCTAACACATGTATAGCCTGTCTCTGTCTCTGTCTCTCTGTACCTAACACATGTATAGTCTATCTCTGTCCCTAGTCTCTCTGTACCTAACACATGTATAGCCTATCTCTGTCTCTGTCTCTGTCTCTCTGTATCTAACACATGTATAGTCTATCTCTGTCTCCAGTCTCTCTGTACCTAACACATGTATAGCCTGTCTCTGTCTCCAGTCTCTCTGTACCTAACACATGTATAGTCTATCTCTATCTCTGTCTCTGTCTCTCTGTACCTAACACATGTATAGTCTATCTCTGTCTCCAGTCTCTCTGTACCTAACACATGTATAGCCTATCTCTGTCTCTGTCTCCAGTCTCTCTGTACCTAACACATGTATAGGCTGTCTCTGTCTCCAGTCTCTCTGTACCTAACACATGTATAGCCTGTCTCTGTCTCCAGTCTCTCTGTACCTAACACATGTATAGCCTATCTCTGTCTCTGTCTCCAGTCTCTCTGTATCTAACACATGTATAGCCTATCTCTGTCTCCAGTCTCTCTGTACCTAACACATGTATAGTCTGTCTCTGTCTCTGTCTCTCTGTATCTAACACATGTATAGTCTATCTCTGTCTCTGTCTCTGTCTCTCTGTACCTAACACATGTATAGTCTATCTCTGTCTCTGTCTCTGTCTCTCTGTACCTAACACATGTATAGTCTATCTCTGTCTCTGTCTCCAGTCTCTCTGTATCTAACACATGTATAGTCTATCTCTGTATCTGTCTCCAGTCTCTCTGTATCTAACACATGTATAGTCTATCTCTGTCTCTGTCTCTCTGTACTCTAACACATGTATAGTCTATCTCTGTCTCTGTCTCTCTGTACCTAACACATGTATAGTCTATCTCTGTCTCTGTCTCTCTGTACCTAACACATGTATAGTCTGTCTCTGTCTCTGTCTCTCTGTACCTAACACATGTATAGTCTGTCTCTGTCTCTGTCTCCAGTCTCTCTGTATCTAACACATGTATAGCCTATCTCTGTCTCCAGTCTCTCTGTACCTAACACATGTATAGCCTATCTCTGTCTCCAGTCTCTCTGTACCTAACACATGTATAGCCTATCTCTGTCTCCAGTCTCTCTGTACCTAACACATGTATAGCCTATCTCTGTCTCTGTCTCCAGTCTCTCTGTACCTAACACATGTATAGCCTGTCTCTGTCTCCAGTCTCTCTGTACCTAACACATGTATAGTCTATCTCTGTCTCTAGTCTCTCTGTACCTAACACATGTATAGCCTATCTCTGTCTCTGTCTCTGTCTCTCTGTATCTAACACATGTATAGTCTATCTCTGTCTCCAGTCTCTCTGTACCTAACACATGTATAGCCTGTCTCTGTCTCCAGTCTCTCTGTACCTAACACATGTATAGCCTGTCTCTGTCTCTGTCTCTCTGTACCTAACACATGTATAGTCTATCTCTGTCTCCTAGTCTCTCTGTACCTAACACATGTATAGCCTATCTCTGTCTCTGTCTCTGTCTCTCTGTATCTAACACATGTATAGTCTATCTCTGTCTCCAGTCTCTCTGTACCTAACACATGTATAGCCTGTCTCTGTCTCCAGTCTCTCTGTACCTAACACATGTATAGTCTATCTCTATCTCTGTCTCTGTCTCTCTGTACCTAACACATGTATAGTCTATCTCTGTCTCCAGTCTCTCTGTACCTAACACATGTATAGCCTATCTCTGTCTCTGTCTCCAGTCTCTCTGTACCTAACACATGTATAGGCTGTCTCTGTCTCCAGTCTCTCTGTACCTAACACATGTATAGCCTGTCTCTGTCTCCAGTCTCTCTGTACCTAACACATGTATAGCCTATCTCTGTCTCTGTCTCCAGTCTCTCTGTATCTAACACATGTATAGCCTATCTCTGTCTCCAGTCTCTCTGTACCTAACACATGTATAGTCTATCTCTGTCTCCAGTCTCTCTGTATCTAACACATGTATAGCCTATCTCTGTCTCTGTGCTCTGTCTCTCTGTACCTAACACATGTATAGTCTATCTCTGTCTCTGTCTCTGTCTCTCTGTACCTAACACATGTATAGTCTATCTCTGTCTCTGTCTCTCTGTATCTAACACATGTATAGTCTATCTCTGTCTCTGTCTCCAGTCTCTCTGTATCTAACACATGTATAGTCTATCTCTGTCTCTAGTCTCTCTGTACCTAACACATGTATAGTCTATCTCTGTCTCCAGTCTCTCTGTATCTAACACATGTATAGCCTATCTCTGTCTCTGTCTCTCTGTACCTAACACATGTATAGTCTGTCTCTGTCTCTGTCTCTCTGTACCTAACACATGTATAGTCTGTCTCTGTCTCTGTCTCCAGTCTCTCTGTATCTAACACATGTATAGCCTATCTCTGTCTCCAGTCTCTCTGTACCTAACACATGTATAGCCTATCTCTGTCTCCAGTCTCTCTGTACCTAACACATGTATAGCCTATCTCTGTCTCCAGTCTCTCTGTACCTAACACATGTATAGCCTATCTCTGTCTCTGTCTCCAGTCTCTCTGTACCTAACACATGTATAGCCTGTCTCTGTCTCTGTCTCTCTGTACCTAACACATGTATAGTCTATCTCTGTCCCTCAGTCTCTCTGTACCTAACACATGTATAGCCTATCTCTGTCTCTGTCTCTGTCTCTCTGTATCTAACACATGTATAGTCTATCTCTGTCTCCAGTCTCTCTGTACCTAACACATGTATAGCCTGTCTCTGTCTCCAGTCTCTCTGTACCTAACACATGTATAGTCTATCTCTATCTCTGTCTCTGTCTCTCTGTACCTAACACATGTATAGTCTATCTCTGTCTCCAGTCTCTCTGTACCTAACACATGTATAGCCTATCTCTGTCTCTGTCTCCAGTCTCTCTGTACCTAACACATGTATAGGCTGTCTCTGTCTCCAGTCTCTCTGTACCTAACACATGTATAGCCTGTCTCTGTCTCCAGTCTCTCTGTACCTAACACATGTATAGCCTGTCTCTGTCTCCAGTCTCTCTGTACCTAACACATGTATAGCCTATCTCTGTCTCTGTCTCCAGTCTCTCTGTATCTAACACATGTATAGTCTATCCCTGTCTCTAGTCTCTCTGTACCTAACACATGTATAGGCTATCTCTGTCTCTAGTCTCTATCTCTGTCTCTATCTCTGTCTCTGTCTCTGTCTCTGTCTCTAGTCTCTAGTCTCTCTGTACCTAACACATGTATAGTCTATCCCTGTCTCTAGTCTCTCTGTACCTAACACATGTATAGCCTATCTCTGTCTCTAGTCTCTCTGTATCTAACACATGTATAGCCTATCTCTGTCTCTGTCTCCAGTCTCTCTGTATCTAACACATGTATAGCCTATCTCTGTCTCCAGTCTCTCTGTACCTAACACATGTATAGTCTGTCTCTGTCTCTGTCTCTCTGTATCTAACACATGTATAGTCTATCTCTGTCTCTGTCTCTGTCTCTCTGTACCTAACACATGTATAGTCTATCTCTGTCTCTGTCTCTAGTCTCTCTGTACCTAACACATGTATAGTCTATCTCTGTCTCTAGTCTCTCTGTACCTAACACATGTATAGCCTATCTCTGTCTCTAGTCTCTCTGTACCTAACACATGTATAGCCTATCTCTGTCTCTGTCTCCAGTCTCTCTGTACCTAACACATGTATAGCCTGTCTCTGTCTCTAGTCTCTCTGTACCTAACACATGTATAGTCTATCTCTGTCCCTAGTCTCTCTGTACCTAACACATGTATAGCCTATCTCTGTCTCTGTCTCTGTCTCTCTGTATCTAACACATGTATAGTCTATCTCTGTCTCCAGTCTCTCTGTACCTAACACATGTATAGCCTGTCTCTGTCTCCAGTCTCTCTGTACCTAACACATGTATAGTCTATCTCTATCTCTGTCTCCAGTCTCTCTGTACCTAACACATGTATAGTCTATCTCTGTCTCCAGTCTCTCTGTACCTAACACATGTATAGCCTATCTCTGTCTCTGTCTCCAGTCTCTCTGTACCTAACACATGTATAGGCTGTCTCTGTCTCCAGTCTCTCTGTACCTAACACATGTATAGCCTGTCTCTGTCTCCAGTCTCTCTGTACCTAACACATGTATAGCCTGTCTCTGTCTCCAGTCTCTCTG
>NW_027032961.1:0-5497 GCF_034236695.1 Oncorhynchus nerka | reverse complement strand
CGGTCTGCGCTCCGGTCTGCAGGGTAGTATAACTTTTCATTACATTTCATTACGTTTCACTGCTAGTACATTTGCTTGGTTTGATGTTGTCTAATCTTAGCAATTTCTTCTTAGCCAAGCTACATAGCCGTCTTTGTATCAAAGATAATTGCGTAATTAACGTATTTAAGACAGACCTAAGCAAATCTCTGCTATCTGCCCAGCAGCTAGCCAGCTAGCTAACGCCCACCGTCTACATAGCTAGCTACATAGCACGTCTCTGTATCAAAGATAATTGTGTGATAATTGTGTGTCTAGAGCGATTTTCTAGGTTACCTAGCCAGCTATTGTCGTTCTTTTAACGCAACGTAGCGTAATCAACACTGCTAGCTAGCCAGCTAGCCTTGAATCAACAACGCAGCCACTGCCAGCTAGCCTACAAAGTCAACAAACGCAGCCACTGCCACCTGGCCTACTTCAACGTTACTGTATCATTTTTAATCATTTTAGTCAATAAGATTCTTGCTAAATCAGCTCAACTTTCTGAACATTCGACGTGTAGTCACTTGTCATTCAATCTCCTTTGCATTAATGGCCTCTTCTATGTGGCCTGTCAGCTGTGTGTCTATCTGCTCCCTGTTCTCCTCCTCCTCTGCCCAGACCATTCAGCATCCACCTGGCTGTGTGCATTCTGATCTGGTGGTCAGCGCACGACCACGATGGGTCAGGTCTCCGGTAGCCTCTGGAACTGCAGTCTACGTAACAAGGCAGAGTTCATCTCAGCCTATGCCTCCCTCCAGTCCCTCGACTTCTTGGCACTGTGAAACATGGATCACCACAGATAACACTGCTACTCCTACTGCTCTCTCTGCGTCCGTACGTGTTCTACCCTTTTACCCGAGGCTTCTGGTCAGCGGGGTGGTGACACGGAGATCCTCATCTCTCCCAAAGTGGTCATTCTCTTTCTCCCTTACCCATCTGTCTATCGCCTCCTTTGAATTCCATGTCTGATTACCAGCCCTTTCAAGCTTAACATCCTTATCATTTATCGCCCTCCAGGTTCCCTCGGAGAGTTCATCAATGAGCTTGATGCCTTGATAAGCTCCTTTCCTGAGGACGGCTCACCTCTCACAGTTCTGGGCGACTTTAACCTCCCCACGTCTACCTTTGACTCATTCCTCTCTGCCTCCTTCTTTCCACTCCTCTCCTCTTTTGACCTCTCCCTCTCACCTTCCCCCCTACTCACAAGGCAGGCAATACGCTCGACCTCATCTTTACTAGATGCTGTTCTTCCACTAACCTCATTGCAACTCCCTCCAAGTCTCCGACCACTACCTTGTATCCTTTTCCCTCTCGCTCTCATCCAACACTTCCCACACTGCCCCTACTCGGATGGTATCGCGCCGTCCCAACCTTCGCTCTCTCTCCCCGCTATCTCTCTCCTCTTCCATCCTATCATCTCTTCCCTCTGCTCAAACCTTCTCCAACCTATCTCCTGATTCTGCCTCCTCAACCCTCCCTCTCCTCCCTTTCTGCATCCTTTGACTCTCTATGTCCCCTATCCTCCAGGCCGGCTCGGTCCTCCCCTCCCGCTCCGTGGCTCGGCGACTCATTGCGAGCTCACAGAACAGGGCTCCGGGCAGCCGAGCGGAAATGGAGGAAAACTTCGCCTCCCTGCGGACCTGGCATCCTTTCACTCCCTCCTCTCTACATTTTCCTCTTCTGTCGCTGCTGCTAAAGCCACTTTCTACCACTCTAAATTCCAAGCATCTGCCTCTAACCCTAGGAAGCTCTTTGCCACCTTCTCCTCCCTCCTGAATCCTCCTCCCCCTCCCCCTCCTCCCTCTCTGCAGATGACTTCGTCAACCATTTTGAAAAGAAGGTCGACGACATCCGATCCTCGTTTGCTAAGTCAAACGACACCGCTGGTTCTGCTCACACTGCCCTACCCTGTGCTCTGACCTCTTTCTCCCCTCTCTCTCCAGATGAAATCTCGCGTCTTGTGACGGCCGGCCGCCCAACAACCTGCCCGCTTGACCCTATCCCCTCCTCTCTTCTCCAGACCATTTCCGGAGACCTTCTCCCTTACCTCACCTCGCTCATCAACTCATCCCTGACCGCTGGCTACGTCCCTTCCGTCTTCAAGAGAGCGAGAGTTGCACCCCTTCTGAAAAAACCTACACTCGATCCCTCCGATGTCAACAACTACAGACCAGTATCCCTTCTTTCTTTTCTCTCCAAAACTCTTGAACGTGCCGTCCTTGGCCAGCTCTCCCGCTATCTCTCTCAGAATGACCTTCTTGATCCAAATCAGTCAGGTTTCAAGACTAGTCATTCAACTGAGACTGCTCTTCTCTGTATCACGGAGGCGCTCCGCACTGCTAAAGCTAACTCTCTCTCCTCTGCTCTCATCCTTCTAGACCTATCGGCTGCCTTCGATACTGTGAACCATCAGATCCTCCTCTCCACCCTCTCCGAGTTGGGCATCTCCGGCGCGGCCCACGCTTGGATTGCGTCCTACCTGACAGGTCGCTCCTACCAGGTGGCGTGGCGAGAATCCGTCTCCTCACCACGTGCTCTCACCACTGGTGTCCCCCAGGGCTCTGTTCTAGGCCCTCTCCTATTCTCGCTATACACCAAGTCACTTGGCTCTGTCATAACCTCACATGGTCTCTCCTATCATTGCTATGCAGACGACACACAATTAATCTTCTCCTTTCCCCCTTCTGATGACCAGGTGGCGAATCGCATCTCTGCATGTCTGGCAGACATATCAGTGTGGATGACGGATCACCACCTCAAGCTGAACCTCGGCAAGACGGAGCTGCTCTTCCTCCCGGGGAAGGACTGCCCGTTCCATGATCTCGCCATCACGGTTGACAACTCCATTGTGTCCTCCTCCCAGAGCGCTAAGAACCTTGGCGTGATCCTGGACAACACCCTGTCGTTCTCAACTAACATCAAGGCGGTGGCCCGTTCCTGTAGGTTCATGCTCTACAACATCCGCAGAGTACGACCCTGCCTCACACAGGAAGCGGCGCAGGTCTAATCCAGGCACTTGTCATCTCCCGTCTGGATTACTGCAACTCGCTGTTGGCTGGGCTCCCTGCCTGTGCCATTAAACCCCTACAACTCATCCAGAACGCCGCAGCCCGTCTGGTGTTCAACCTTCCCAAGTTCTCTCACGTCACCCCGCTCCTCCGCTCTCTCCACTGGCTTCCAGTTGAAGCTCGCATCCGCTACAAGACCATGGTGCTTGCCTACGGAGCTGTGAGGGGAACGGCACCTCAGTACCTCAGGCTCTGATCAGGCCCTACACCCAAACAAGGGCACTGCGTTCATCCACCTCTGGCCTGCTCGCCTCCCTACCACTGAGGAAGTACAGTTCCCGCTCAGCCCAGTCAAAACTGTTCGCTGCTCTGGCCCCCAATGGTGGAACAAACTCCCTCACGACGCCAGGACAGCGGAGTCAATCACCACCTTCCGGAGACACCTGAAACCCCACCTCTTTAAGGAATACCTAGGATAGGATAAAGTAATCCTTCTCACCCCCCTTAAAAGATTTAGATGCACTACTTAAGTGGCTGCTCCACTGGATGTCATAAGGTGAATGCACCAATTTGTAAGTCGCTCTGGATAAGAGCGTCTGCTAAATGACTTAAATGTAAATAGTTAAATGGCCAATGGGCCTGGGTTTGGGTGAATGTTTCCTGAACCATAGCCAATGGGCCTGGGTCTGGGTGAATGTTTCCTGAACCATAGCCAATGAGCCTGGGTCTGGGTGAATGTTTCCTGAACCATAGCCAATGGGCCTGGGTCTGGGTGAATGTTTCCTGAACCATAGCCAATGAGCCTGGGTCTGGGTGAATGTTTCCTGAACCATAGCCAATGGGCCTGGGTCTGGGTGAATGTTTCCTGAACCATAGCCAATGAGCCTGGGTTTGGGTGAATGTTTCCTGAACCATAGCCAATGAGCCTGGGTTTGGGTGAATGTTTCCTGAACCGTAGCCAATGAGCCTGGGTTTGGGTGAATGTTTCCTGAACCGTAGCCAATGAGCCTGGGTCTGGGTGAATGTTTCCTGAACCATAGCCAATGGGCCTGGGTCTGGGTGAATGTTTCCTGAACCATAGCCAATGGGCCTGGGTCTGGGTGAATGTTTCCTGAACCATAGCCAATGAGCCTGGGTCTGGGTGAATGTTTCCTGAACCATAGCCAATGAGCCTGGGTTTGGGTGAATGTTTCCTGAACCATAGCCAATGAGCCTGGGTCTGGGTGAATGTTTCCTGAACCATAGCCAATGAGCCTGGGTTTGGGTGAATGTTTCCTGAACCATAGCCAATGAGCCTGGGTCTGGGTGAATGTTTCCTGAACCATAGCCAATGAGCCTGGGTTTGGGTGAATGTTTCCTGAACCATAGCCAATGAGCCTGGGTCTGGGTGAATGTTTCCTGAACCATAGCCAATGAGCCTGGGTCTGGGTGAATGTTTCCTGAACCATAGCCAATGGGCCTGGGTTTGGGTGAATGTTTCCTGAACCATAGCCAATGGGCCTGGGTTTGGGTGAATGTTTCCTGAACCATAGCCAATGAGCCTGGGTTTGGGTGAATGTTTCCTGAACCATAGCCAATGAGCCTGGGTTTGGGTGAATGTTTCCTGAACCATAGCCAATGAGCCTGGGTCTGGGTGAATGTTTCCTGAACCATAGCCAATGAGCCTGGGTTTGGGTGAATGTTTCCTGAACCATAGCCAATGAGCCTGGGTTTGGGTGAATGTTTCCTGAACCATAGCCAATGAGCCTGGGTCTGGGTGAATGTTTCCTGAACCATAGCCAATGAGCCTGGGTCTGGGTGAATGTTTCCTGAACCATAGCCAATGAGCCTGGGTTTGGGTGAATGTTTCCTGAACCATAGCCAATGGGCCTGGGTTTGGGTGAATGTTTCCTGAACCATAGCCAATGAGCCTGGGTCTGGGTGAATGTTTCCTGAACCATAGCCAATGAGCCTGGGTCTGGGTGAATGTTTCCTGAACCATAGCCAATGAGCCTGGGTTTGGGTGAATGTTTCCTGAACCATAGCCAATGAGCCTGGGTTTGGGTGAATGTTTCCTGAACCATAGCCAATGAGCCTGGGTTTGGGTGAATGTTTCCTGAACCATAGCCAATGAGCCTGGGTCTGGGTGAATGTTTTCCTGAACCATAGCCAATGAGCCTGGGTCTGGGTGAATGTTTCCTGAACCATAGCCAATGAGCCTGGGTCTGGGTGAATGTTTCCTGAACCATAGCCAACGAGCCTGGGTTTGGGTGAATGTTTCCTGAACCATAGCCAATGAGCCTGGGTCTGGGTGAATGTTTCCTGAACCATAGCCAATGAGCCTGGGTCTGGGTGAATGCTTCCTGAACCATAGACAATGGGCCTGGGTTTGGGTGAATGCTTCCTGAACCATAGACAATGGGCCTGGGTTCTGGGTGAATGTTTCCTGAACCATAGCCAATGAGCCTGGGTCTGGGTGAATGCTTCCT
>NW_027032960.1:0-5494 GCF_034236695.1 Oncorhynchus nerka | reverse complement strand
GACTATTCAGCAGTAGTGTGGGGTGCCAGACTGTCCTGGGTTCTGGACTATTCAGCAGTAGTGTGGGGGTGCCAGACTGTCCTGTTCTGGACTATTCAGCAGTAGTGTGGGGTGCCAGACTGTCCTGTTCTGGACTATTCAGCAGTAGTGGGGTGCCAGACTGTCCTGTTCTGGACTATTCAGCAGTAGTGTGGGTGCCAGACTGTCCTGTTCTGGACTATTCAGCAGGAGTGTGGGGTGCCAGACTGTCCTGTTCTGGACTATTCAGCAGTAGTGTGGGGTGCCAGACTGTCCTGTTCTGGACTATTCAGCAGTAGTGTGGGGTGCCAGACTGTCCTGTTCTGGACTATTCAGCAGTAGTGTGGGGTGCCAGACTGTCCTGTTCTGGACTATTCAGCAGTAGTGTGGGTGCCAGACTGTCCTGTTCTGGACTATTCAGCAGTAGTGTGGGGTGCCAGACTGTCCTGTTCTGGACTATTCAGCAGTAGTGTGGGGTGCCAGACTGTCCTGTTCTGGACTATTCAGCAGTAGTGTGGGGTGCCAGACTGTCCTGTTCTGGACTATTCAGCAGTAGTGTGGGGTGCCAGACTGTCCTGTTCTGGACTATTCAGCAGTAGTGTGGGTGCCAGACTGTCCTGTTCTGGACTATTCAGCAGTAGTGTGGGGTGCCAGACTGTCCTGTTCTGGACTATTCAGCAGTAGTGTGGGTGCCAGACTGTCCTGTTCTGGACTATTCAGCAGTAGTGTGGGGTGCCAGACTGTCCTGTTCTGGACTATTCAGCAGTAGTGTGGGGTGCCAGACTGTCCTGTTCTGGACTATTCAGCAGGAGTGTGGGGTGCCAGACTGTCCTGTTCTGGACTATTCAGCAGTAGTGTGGGGTGCCAGACTGTCCTGTTCTGGACTATTCAGCAGTAGTGTGGGGTGCCAGACTGTCCTGTTCTGGACTATTCAGCAGTAGTGTGGGGTGCCAGACTGTCCTGTTCTGGACTATTCAGCAGTAGTGTGGGGTGCCAGACTGTCCTGTTCTGGACTATTCAGCAGTAGTGTGGGGTGCCAGACTGTCCTGTTCTGGACTATTCAGCAGTAGTGTGGGGTGCCAGACTGTCCTGTTCTGGACTATTCAGCAGTAGTGTGGGGTGCCAGACTGTCCTGTTCTGGACTATTCAGCAGGAGTGTGGGGTGCCAGACTGTCCTGTTCTGGACTATTCAGCAGTAGTGTGGGGTGCCAGACTGTCCTGTTCTGGACTATTCAGCAGGAGTGTGGGGTGCCAGACTGTCCTGTTCTGGACTATTCAGCAGTAGTGTGGGGTGCCAGACTGTCCTGTTCTGGACTATTCAGCAGTAGTGTGGGGTGCCAGACTGTCCTGTTCTGGACTATTCAGCAGTAGTGTGGGGTGCCAGACTGTCCTGTTCTGGACTATTCAGCAGTAGTGTGGGGTGCCAGACTGTCCTGTTCTGGACTATTCAGCAGTAGTGTGGGGTGCCAGACTGTCCTGTTCTGGACTATTCAGCAGTAGTGTGGGGTGCCAGACTGTCCTGTTCTGGACTATTCAGCAGTAGTGTGGGGTGCCAGACTGTCCTGTTCTGGACTATTCAGCAGTAGTGTGGGGTGCCAGACTGTCCTGTTCTGACTATTCAGCAGTAGTGTGGGGTGCCAGACTGTCCTGTTCTGGACTATTCAGCAGTAGTGTGGGGTGCCAGACTGTCCTGTTCTGGACTATTCAGCAGGAGTGTGGGGTGCCAGACTGTCCTGTTCTGGACTATTCAGCAGTAGTGTGGGGTGCCAGACTGTCCTGTTCTGGACTATTCAGCAGTAGTGTGGGGTGCCAGACTGTCCTGTTCTGGACTATTCAGCAGTAGTGTGGGGTGCCAGACTGTCCTGTTCTGGACTATTCAGCAGTAGTGTGGGGTGCCAGACTGTCCTGTTCTGGACTATTCAGCAGTAGTGTGGGGTGCCAGACTGTCCTGTTCTGGACTATTCAGCAGTAGTGTGGGGTGCTAAGAGGTATTTTAAAAACAAACATGTTCATAACAGAGCAGTGCATTATTTTTTAGTTGTCCACAAGTTGCACCTATACTTGCAATAGCTGGGCTGGGAACCCTGTGGAGTTGAGATGGAAGGCATGTATGGTGAGAATTTGGAATAGACTGTTGGATATCCCAACAGCCAGAATAGCTAGTAATGTTTTTCAATGGGATCTCTGTGTATTGAAACAGGTCAGATCAGGGATATTGTCTCTGTGTATTGAAACAGGTCAGATCAGGGATATTGCCTCTGCATATTGAAACATGTCAGATCAGGGATATTGTCTCTGCGTATTGAAACAGGTCAGATCAGGGATATTGTCTCTGCATATTGAAACAGGTCGGTATTGTGGTGAAATGGAAGAGGAAAGCCTATGTAATTATTGTGACCTCAAAGAAATAGAGAATGAAACTCATTTTGTCCTCTATTACCCTTTCAACCCAATATACGCTTGCTCTTATTCCAGAAAGCACACCAGATAAACCCTGGAATTATGTGGCTGAGTGATGAGGAGACAGACCACCAGATATACCCTGGTATTATGTGGCTGAGTGATGAGGAGACAGACCACCAGATACACCCTGGCATTATGTGGCTGAGTGATGAGGAGACAGACCACCAGATATACCCTGGCATTATGTGGCTGAGTGATGAGGAGACAGACCACCATATATACCCTGGCATTATGTGGCTGAGTGATGAGGACAGACCACCAGATAAGCCTGAGTAGTATGTGGCTGAGTGATGAGAGACAGACACAGATATACCCTGGTATTATGGGGCTGAGTGATGAGAGGGTAGACCACCAGATATACCCTGGTATTATGTGGCTGAGTGATGAGGAGACAGACCACCAGATACACCCTGGCATTATGTGGCTGAGTGATGAGGACACAGACCACCAGATATACCCTGGAATTATGTGGCTGAGTGATGAGGAGACAGACCACCAGATATACCCTGGTATTATGGGGCTGAGTGATGAGGAGACAAGGCCACCGGGTATACCACTGGCATTATGGGCTGCTGAGTGATGAGGGAGACAGACTCACCAGATATACCTGGTATTATGGGGCTAGTGATGAGAGACAGACACAGATACACCTATGATGTAGTGATGACAGACAGACTCACCAGATATACCCTGGCATTATGTGGCTGAGTGATGAGGAGACAGACCACCAGATATACCCTGGTATTATGGGGCTGAGGTGATGAGGAGACAGTCCACCAGGTGTACCTGGCATTGTGTGGCGCAGTGATGAGGGAGACAGGACCACCAGATACACCCTGGCATTATGTGGCTGGAGATGAGGAGACAGACCACCAGATATCACCCTGGCATTATGTGGCTGAGTGATGAGGAGACAGACCACCAGATATACCCTGGCATTATGTGGCTGAGTGATGAGACAGACCACCATATATACCCTGGCATTATGTGGCTGAGTGATGAGGAGACAGATCACCAGATACACCCTGGCATTATGTGGCTGAGTGATGAGGACACAGACCACCAGATATACCCTGGAATTATGTGGCTGAGTGATGAGGAGACAGACCACCAGATATACCCTGGTATTATGGGGCTGAGTGATGAGGACACAGACCACCAGATAAACCCTGGCATTATGTGGCTGAGTGATGAGGACAGACCACCAGATATACCCTGGTATTATGTGGCTGAGTGATGAGGAGACAGACCACCAGATATACCCTGGCATTATGGGGCTGAGTGATGAGGAGACAGACCACCAGATATACCCTGGTATTACGTGGCTGAGTGATGAGGAGACAGACCACCAGATACACCCTGGCATTATGTGGCTGAGTGATGAGGACACAGACCACCAGATATACCCTGGCATTATGTGGCTGAGTGATGAGGAGACAGACCACCAGATATACCCTGGTATTATGTGGCTGAGTGATGAGGAGACAGACCACCAGATATACCCTGGTATTATGGGGCTGAGTGATGAGGACAGACCACCAGATATACCCTGGTATTATGGGGCTGAGTGATGAGGAGACAGACCACCAGATATACCCTGGTATTACGTGGCTGAGTGATGAGGAGACAGACCACCAGATATACCCTGGCATTATGTGGCTGAGTGATGAGGAGACAGACCACCAGATATACCCTGGTATTATGGGGCTGAGTGATGAGGACAGACCACCAGATATACCCTGGTATTATGGGGCTGAGTGATGAGGAGACAGACCACCAGATACACCCTGGTATTATGTAGTGATGAGGAGACAGACCACCAAATATACCCTGGCATTATGTGGCTGAGTGATGAGGACAGACCACCAGATATACCCTGGTATTATGGGGCTGAGTGATGAGGAGACAGACCACCAGATATACCCTGGTATTATGGGGCTGAGTGATGAGGAGACAGACCACCAGATATACCCTGGCATTATGTGGCTGAGTGATGAGGAGACAGACCACCAGATATACCCTGGCATTATGAGGCTGAGTGATGAGGAGACAGACCACCAGATATACCCTGGTATTATGTGGCTGGAGTGATGAGTGAGACAGACCACCAGATATACCCTGGCATTATGTGGCTGAGTGATGAGGAGACAGACCACCAGATATACCCTGGCATTATGAGGCTGAGTGATGAGGAGACAGACCACCAGATATACCCTGGTATTATGTGGCTGAGTGATGAGGAGACAGACCACCAGATATACCCTGGTATTATGAGGCTGAGTGATGAGGAGACAAACCACCAGATATACCCTGGTATTATGTGGCTGAGTGATGAGGAGACAGACCACCAGGTATACCCTGGTATTATGGTGGGCTGTGAGCGATGAGGAGACAGACCACCAGATATACCCTGGCATTATGTGGCTGGAGTGATGAGGGACACAGACCACCAGATACACCCTGGCATTATGAGGCTGAGTGATGAGGAGACGAGACCTGCCAGATACACCCTGGCATTATGCGGCTGAGTGATGAGGAGACAGACCACCAGATATACCTGGCATTATGTGCTGAGAAACTGAAATATTTTTGTCATTGTGTACTTTGCTTAATATTTATATAACCTGAATAAAGAAAAGGGCTACCTATATATTCTGGTAAATGGTGTGTATGATTGTGAGGTTGTTCCATATCTCTGATGGGAATGCCTGCTTAATTTTTCATCTGTAAATGTGTTGAAGTTTACATACATAAGTTGACTGTGCCTTTAAACAGCTTGAAATTCAGAAATGATGTCATGGCTTTGAAGCTGACTAATGTAATTTGAGTCATTGGAGGTACTGTGGATGTATTTCAAGGCCTACCAAACCAGTGCCTCTTGATCATGGGAAATCAAAATCAGCCGACCCAGAAATAAATTGTAGACTCAGTCTGGTTCATCCTTGGGAGCAATTTCCAACGCCTGAAGGTACCACGTTCATCTGTACAAACAATAGTATGCAAGTATAAACAC
>NW_027032959.1:0-5493 GCF_034236695.1 Oncorhynchus nerka | reverse complement strand
TAGCACTGGTACATAACACTGGTACATAACACTGGTACATAACACTGGTACATAACACTGGTACATAACACTGGTACATAACACTGGTACATAATAGCACTGGTACATAACACTGGTACATAACACTGGTACATAACACTGGTACATAACACTGGTACATAATAAAATCAAATCAAATCAAATCAAATTTTATTTGTCACATACACATGGTTAGCAGATGTTAATGCGAGTGTAGCGAAATGCTTGTGCTTCTAGTTCCGACAATGCAGTGATAACCAACAAGTAATCTAACTAACAATTCCAAAACTACTGTCTTATACACAGTGTAAGGGGATAAGGAATATGTACATAAGGATATATGAATGAGTGATGGTACAGAGCAGCATACAGTAGATGGTATCGAGTACAGTATATACATATGAGATGAGTATGTAGACAAAGTAAACAAAGTGGCATAGTTAAAGTGGCTAGTGACATAAGAATGCAGTCGATGATCTAGAGTACAGTATATACATATGCATATGAGATGAATAGTGTAGGGTAAGTAACATTATATAAGGTAGCATTGTTTAATGTGGCTAGTGATATATTTACATCATTTCCATCAATTCTCATTATTAAAGTGGCTGGAGTTGGTCAGTGTCAATGACAGTGTTGGCAGCAGCCACTCAATGTTAGTGATTGCTGTTTAACAGTCTGATGGCCTTGAGATAGAAGCTGTTTTTCAGTCTCTCGGTCCCAGCTTTGATGCACCTGTACTGACCTCGCCTCTGGATGATAGCGGGTGAACAGGCAGTGGTTTGGGTGGTTGATGTCCTTGATGATCTTTATGGCCTTCCTGTAACATCGGGTGGTGTAGGTGTCCTGGAGGGCAGGTAGTTTGCCCCCGGTGATGCGTTGTGCAGACCTCACTACCCTCTGGAGAGCCTTACGGTTGAGGGCGGAGCAGTTGCCGTGCTCAGGCGGTGATACAGCCCTCCAGGATGCTCTCGATTGTGCATCTGTAGAAGTTTGTGAGTGCTTTTGGTGACAAGCCGAATTTCTTCAGCCTCCTGAGGTTGAAGAGGCGCTGCTGCGCCTTCTCTCACGACGCTGTCAGTGAGAGACCAATTCAGTTTGTCTGTGATGTGTATGCCGAGGAACTTAAAACTTGCTACCCTCCTCCACTACTGATCCATCGATGTGGATAGGGGGTGTTCCCTCTGCTGTTTCCTGAAGTCCACAATCATCTCCTTAGTTTTGTTGACGTTGAGTGTGAGGTTATTTTCCTGACACCACACTCCGAGGGCCCCTCACCTCCTCCCTGTAGGCCGCCTCTGTCGTTGTTGGTAATCAAGCCTACCACTGTTGTGTCGTCCGCAAACTTGATGATTGAGTTGAGGCGTGCATGGCCACGCAGTCGTGGTGAACAGGGAGTACAGGAGAGGGCTCAGAACGCACTCAGGGGCCCCGTGTTGAGGATCAGCGGGAGGAGATGTTGTTGCCTACCCTCACCACCTGGGGCGGCCCGTCAGGAAGTCCAGTACCCAGTTGCACAGGGCGGGGTCGAGACCCAGGGTCTCGAGCTTGATGACGAGCTTGGAGGGTACTATGGTATTGAATGCCGAGCTGTAGTCGATGAACAGCATTCTCACATAGGTATTCCTCTTGTCCAGGTGGGTTAGGGCAGTGTGCAGTGTGGTTGAGATTGCATCGTCTGTGACCTATTTGGGCGGTAAGCAAAATTGGAGTGGGTCTAGGGTGTCAGGTAGGGTGGAGGTGATATGGTCCTTGACTAGTTCTCAAAGCACTTCATGATGACGGAAGTGAGTGCTACGGGGCGGTAGTCGTTAGCTCAGTTACCTTAGCTTTCTTGGGAACAGGAACAATGGTGGCCCTCTCTTGAAGCATGTGGGAACAGCAGAGACTGGTATAGGGATTGATTGAATATGTCCGTAAACACACCGCCAGCTGGTCTGGGCGATGCTCTGAGGGCGCGGCTGGGGATGCCGTCTGGGCCTGCAGCCTTGCGAGGGTTAACACGCTAAATGTCTTACTCACCGGCTGCATGTGAAGGAGAGACCGCATGTTTTCAAGCAGGCCGTGTCAGTGGCACTGTATTGTCCTCAAAGCGGGCAAAAGTGATTTAGTCTGCCTGGGAGCAAGACATCCTGGTCCGTGACTGGGCTGGGCTTCTTCTTGTAGTCCGTGATTGACTGTAGACCCTGCCACATGCTTCTGTGTCTGAGCCATTGAATTGAGATTCCACTTTGTTCTTCGTACTGACGCTATTGTTTAACAGCCTTGCAGAGGGAATAGCTACTGTTTATATTCGACACAGTTACCGTGATGACCTTTGCCCGATTGGCAGTGGTTCGCGCTTTTCGCAGTTTCGACGCTAATGCCGCCATCAATCCACGCGTTTCGGTTTGGGAAATGTTTTTTGACGCCATGTTGCGGGAATCACATTCGACGACGCTCTAATGAACTCATCAATCACGATCGGCTTAAATATTTCATCTGACTAATGAACATATCCCAGTCCACGGATAGCATTCTGGTGTGGAGTCAGCTGGTCGACCAGCGCGGACAGACCAGCGTGGGAGTTTCTTGAGTTTAGTCGCCTGTAGGCAGGGATCAGCAAATGGAGTCGTGTCAGCTTTTTCCGAAAGGGGGCGGGGCAGGGCCTTATATGCGTCGTGAAGTTAGAGAATAATGATCCAGGTTTTACCACCCCTGGTTGCGCAATCGATATGCTGGTAAAATTTAGGAGTCTTGTTTTCAGATTAGCGGAGTTAAAATCCCAGCTACAATGAATGCAGCCTCCGGATAAATGGTTTCAGTTTGCAAAGAGTTAAATAAAGTTCCTGCTCTCCAGAGCCACCATGTCTGCTTGGGGAGGGATATATACGGCTGTGATTATAATCGAGGAGAATTCTCTTTTGGAAGATAATGCTGCTCACATTTGATTGTGAGGAATTTAAATCAGGTGAACAGAAGGATTTTAAGTTCCTGTATGTTTCCTTCATCACACCATGTCTCGTTAGTCATGAGGCATACGCCCGCCACTCTTCTTACCAGAAAGATGTTTGTTTCTGTCGGCGCGATGCGTGGAGAAACCCGCTGGCTGCACCGCCTCGGATTGCGTCTTCCCAGTTAGCCATGTTTCTGTGAAGCAGAGAACGTTGCAGTCTCTGATGTCCCTCTGGAATGCTACTCTTGCTCGGATTTCGTCAACCTTGTTGTCAAGAGACTGGACATTGGCAAGAAGAATGCTGGGGAGTGCTGCGCGATGTGCCCTTTTTCGGAGTCTGACCAGAACACCGCCTCGTTTCCCTCTTTTTCGGAGTCGCTTTCCTTGGGTCGCTGCATGCGATCCATTCCGTTGTCCTGTTTGTAAGGCAGAACACTCGGATCTCGCGTCGCGGAAAACATATTCTTGGTCGTACTGATGGTGAGTTGGCGCTGATCTTATATTCAGTAGTTCTTCTCGACTGTATGTAATGAAACCTAAGATGACCTGGGGTACTAATGTAAGAAATAACACGTAAAAAACAAAAACTGCATAGTTTCCTAGGAACGCGAAGCGAGGCGGCCATCTCAGTCGGCGCCGGAAGCACAACAGCACTGGTACACGATAACACTGGTACATATAGCACTGGTACACGATAGCACTGGTACACAATAGCACTGGTACACAATAGCACTGGTACATATAGCACTGGTACACGATAGCACTGGTACACAATAGCACTGGTACATAATAGCACTGGTACATGATAGCACTGGTACATGATAGCACTGGTACATGATAGCACTGGTACATGATAGCACTGGTACATGATAACACTGGTACATGATAGCACTGGTACATGATAGCACTGGTACGATGGTACATAAGCACTGGTACATGATAGCACTGGTACATGATAACACTGGTACATGATAGCACTGGTACAATAACACTGTGTACATAATAGCACTGGTACATAATAACACTGGTACACGATAGCACTGGTACATGAGGAACACTGGTTCATAATAGCACTGGTACATAATAGCACTGGTACATAATAACACTGGTACATGATAGCACTGGTACATGATAGCACTGGTACATACAACACTGGTACATGATAGCACTGGTACATAATAGCACTGGGACAGAGGAACACTGGTACATAATAACACTGGGACAGAGGAACACTGGTACATAATAACACTGGGACATAATAACACTGGGACAGAGGAACACTGGGTGCCTTAGGATAGATAGACATGTTGTTGTTGCAATGACAAGGTCATAAGGCATCTTGTTGGGGTATAAACCTCCTGAAGGCAGGCAGGCACTCAGCACACCTCAGTGGGTAGCATCCTGAAGTCACTCAGCACACCTCAGTGGGTAGCATCCTGAAGTCACTCAGCACACCTCAGTGGGTAGCATCCTGAAGTCACTCAGCACACCTCAGTGGGTAGCATCCTGAAGTCACTCAGCACACCTCAGTGGGTAGCATCCTGAAGGCAGGCAGTCACTCAGCACACCTCAGTGCGGTAGCATCCTGAGGCAGGCAGTCACTCAGCACACCTCAAGTGGGTAGCATCCTGAAGTCACTCAGCACACCTCAGTGGGTAGCATCCTGAAGTCACTCAGCACACCTCAGTGGTAAACATCCTGAAGTCACTCAGCACACCTCAGTGGGTAACATCCTGAAGTCACTCAGCACACCAGTGGGTAGCATCCTGAAGGCAGCAGTCACTCAGCACACCTCAAGTGGGTAACATCCTGAAGTCACTCAGCACACCTCAGTGGGTAGCATCCTGAAGTCACTCAGCACACCTCAGTGGGTAACATCCTGAAGTCACTCAGCACACCTCAGTGGGTAACATCCTGAAGTCACTCAGCACACCTCAGTGGGTAGCATCCTGAAGGCAGGCAGTCACTCAGCACACCTCAAGTGGTAACATCCTGAAGTCACTCAGCACACCTCAGTGGGTGACATCCTGAAGTCACTCAGCACACCTCAGTGGTAACATCCTGAAGTCACTCAGCACACCTCAGTGGTAACATCCTGAAGTCACTCAGCACACTCCTCAGTGGGTAACATCCTGAAGTCACTCAGCACACCTCAGTGGGTAGCATCCTGAAGTCACTCAGCACACCTCAGTGGGTAGCATCCTGAAGTCACTCAGCACACCTCAGTGGGTGACATCCTGAAGTCACTCAGCACACCTCAGTGGGTGACATCCTGGAAGTCACTCAGCACACCTCAGTGGGTGACATCCTGAAGTCACTCAGCACACCTCAGTGGGTGACATCCTGAAGTCACTCAGCACACCTCAGTGGGTGACATCCTGAAGTCACCCAGCACACCTCACTGGTAACATCCTGAAGCCACTCAGCACACCTCAGTGGGTAGCAGGCAGTCACTCAGCACACCTCAGTGGTAACATCCTGAAGTCACTCAGCACACCTCAGTGGTAACATCCTGAAGTCACTCAGCACACCTCAGTGGT
>NW_027032958.1:0-5493 GCF_034236695.1 Oncorhynchus nerka | reverse complement strand
AGGCACTGTTAGAACAGGATAAGACCCTGTTTTATTAGTCACTGTTAGAACAGGATAAGACCCTGTTTTATTAGGCACTGTTAGAACAGGATAAGACCCTGTTTTATTAGGCACTGTTAGAACAGGATAACACCCTGTTTTATTAGGCACTGTTAGAACAGGATAAGACCCTGTTTTATTAGGCACTGTTAGAACAGGATAAGACCCTGTTTTATTAGGCACTGTTAGAACAGGATAAGACCCTGTTTTATTAGGCACTGATAGAACAGGATAACACCCTGTTTTATTAGGCACTGTTAGAACAGGATAACACCCTGTTTTAATAGGCACTGTTGGAACAGGATAAGACCCTGTTTTATTAGGCACTGTTAGAACAGGATAAGACCCTGTTTTATTAGGCACTGTTAGAACAGGATAAGACCCTGTTTTATTAGGCACTGTTAGAACAGGATAACACCCTGTTTTAATAGGCACTGTTAGAACAGGATAACACCCTGTTTTAATAGGCACTGTTAGAACAGGATAAGACCCTGTTTTATTAGGCACTGATAGAACAGGATACACCCTGTTTTATTAGGCACTGTTAGAACAGGATAACACCCTGTTTTAATAGGGCACCCTGTTTTGTAGAACAGGATAACACCCTGTTTTATTAGGCACTGTTAGAACAGGATAAACCCTGTTAGAACAGGATAAGACCCTGTTTTATTAGGCACTGTTAGAACAGGATAAGACCCTGTTAGAACCCCTGTTTTATTAGGCACTGTTAGAACAGGATAACACCCTGTTTTAATAGGCACTGTTAGAACAGGATAACACCCTGTTTTATTAGGCACTGTTAGAACAGGATAACACCCTGTTTTAATAGGCACTGTTAGAACAGGATAAAACCCTGTTTTATTAGGCACTGTTAGAACAGGATAACACCCTGTTTTAATAACCCATGGAATTTACGATGCAATGATTGAAACGAAGGAGAAGCTTTATAAGCTTTGTTGCTTTATTATTAACAGGAATATCTTATTAACAGACAGGTGGATGCAACTACCCTCAGAACGTGTTGGACTGCGTCCCAATACTCTTAGCAATACTTAGCAATTTAGCAATACTGCAGGCCGATGATGAAAATGAAGTAAAAAATAGACTTCCTCTATAAAAATATGTTCCTACAACCATAGTCTTCAGTGTAATTAAATGGCTAAAGATATTGGAAGTAGCCTATGAACCGATCATAAACGAAATATAATAATGTTTGTGTGTTATACTTGTAAACTCATTTCCTGGATAATTTTTATAATTGTACATTTAATGTGTAGTGATTTTGATCACATTTTAGCTTTTTTATTGAGGTTTTGTTCCACCAATATTGTGTTCAAATCTCAGACCGGCTCACAGCACACAGCTGGTGAGGTGAAGGGTGGAGGGTGAACCCCGGTAATGGTGTGAGGTCCAGATCATCCTCTGTTACTCAGGAGGAGGAGGAGAAACGAAAGCGCTGCAGGAGGGAGGTGAAGAAGAGGAAGAGCTCAATCCTGGCCAGACCCTCCCCCAGACACACCCTCACGACCTGCGAGAGAGGCCAAAGATACAGAAAATAGCATGAAGTCTGTCCAAAAGGCAACCTGAATTGATCTACTTCTTGCAATTAAACTATTTGTTATATAATGAAGTTAATCTACCTGCAGAAGGCCATGAAGGCGTCCCTCTTGACAAATCCTCCCTGCTCATCCAGAAAGTGTGAGGGGTTAAGGTGTTGGGGCTCTCCACTCGCTATCGTCCTGTAGGACCCGACGTCAGTAGAGAGGAATCACAGACGTCCTGCAGTAAGGGTGAAACCTAGGACACTTATTTTCAGAGTAAAAGTGATGAGAGTAAAAACGTTGTTTAATAGGAATAGTTACCTTCAGGCAGAAATATACACTTATATGCCCATACTCAGCCTTCTAATAATGTTGACATTTGGTTTTATCTTTGTCTTCTGACTGGCGAAATCCTTACTGATATCATGGACAGAAATGGTTTGAGAACATTCCAAGATTTGAAAGATACATACAACTCTTTTTTTCTATATTTACTACTAAAGTCAGCTATGCTGCTACAGAGTCCCTTGGGAAACCCAACTACCAAACCTTCCAGTGATAGATTTATAAATACACTATCTGGGCTCCCAAATGAACTGATCTCTATAATATATAAACAACTTTTGGAAAGCTCATATTCTGAGCTAGCCATTTAAACAGTATGGTCCACAGATCTAATTCAATCTGAACAATCATTTAACTGGAACAGAATATAGATGTCACGTATACTCCCTCTCCGGTGCACTAGGTCACCAGGCTGCTCATTATTATATACACACACCTGTCACCATCATTACACGCACCAGCACCTCAGACTCACCTGGCCGCCATCACCTGCCTGATTACCTTCCATATATTACTCCCTTTGGTTCCTTCCCAGGCGTTGTTTCTGTTTCATGTCTGTGTATTGTTTGTTCTTGTTTTTGTATTATGTTTAGTTTATTGATTAACTCCCTGAACTTGCTTCACGACTCCCAGCTCACATGTTACAATAGAAAAATATGACCTTGGCATCCTGTAATCACAACCATACATTTATACAGGTGGGTGGGAGGCATGGTTTCCAGGTGGGGAAGGAGGATGCGGGGTTGGATAGGGACTAAAGGGAGGAATGGATTGGGCTTCTATTTATATGCATTTCTTTTATTGTTTTTGAATCTGTAACTTCCCTTCAGAAAAAAAGACAATTTGAAGTTGGTCACAAAATAAACACAGAGATTTGGATATCCAGGTATCTGACCTTTTTGATGAAATATCCCTGGAAGGTGACATCTCGGCTGGTGGTGTGAGGGACGGCCATGGGTGCAATGCTGGCCAGTCTCTGGGTCTCATGGATCACTGCATCAGTGTAGGGCAGGTTCTTCTTGTCCTCTACCAAGGTTTGACGACTTCCTATGACCCTGCTGATCTCCTCCTGGACCTGATCTGAGACAGAAAGGAGGGAGGGTTGGAGTTAATACAGTGAAATGTACACTGAGTATACAAACATTAAAAACACCTGCTCTTCTTTCCATGACAGACTGACCAGGTGAAAGCTATGATCTCTTACTGTCTCTTGTTAAATCCACTTCAATCAGTGTAAATGAAGGGGAGGAGACAGGTTAACAATGGAGTTTTAAGCCTGAATACAATTTAGACTTTATTTAACCAGTTTGTCTCTGAGCTCTACAGACAATTCTTTCAACCTCATGGCTTGGTTTTTGCTCTGACATGCACTGTCAACTGTGGGACCTTAATATAGACAGGTGTGTGCCTTTCCAAATCATATCCAATCAATTGAATTTACCACAGGTGGACTCCAATCAAAATGTAGAAACATCAAAGATGATCAATGGACACAGGATGCACTTAAACTCCATTTAGAGTCTTATAGACAAGGTCTGAACACTTATGTAAATTAGGTATCTGTTTGTGGTTTAAAAACCTGTTTTTGCGTTGTCATTCTGGGGTTGTGTGTGTAGATTGATGATTTTTATTCATTTAATCCATTTTAGAATACTGCTGAAACGTAACAATGTGGAAAAAGTCGCTCTGGATAAGAGCGTCTGCTAAATGACTTAAATGTAATGTAAATGAAAAAGTAAATCGGGTCTGAATCATTTCTGAAGGCACTTTATAATACACAGCTGGAGACATTTTACACTTCTGCGTTGTGATACCACAAAAATTGCTAAATGTATAGTTTGTGTACTTAAAATAAATCTGATATTGTCCACAATGATCAACCTAACATCTTGTAGGTAAGATAAAATTAGCATGAAAATATATTATCGCCACTAAGACGAAGTTATTGAATGATTTTAATGAAATATATATTTTTTACAGTACCAGTCTAACCAGTACCATTTTCTAACCAGAATAGAAAGAGGAGTGAGAGGCCCCGGTGCACAACTGGGCAAGAGACAAGTACATTAGTGTCTAGTTTGAGAAACAGACGCCTCACAAGTACTCAACTGGCAGCTTCATTAAATAGTACCCACAAAACACCAGTCTCAACGTCAACAGTGAAGAGGCCTAGAAGGCCAGCATCCCGTGGTCACCTCTTCACTGTTGACATTGAGACTGGTGTTTTGTGGGTACTATTTAATTAAGCTGCCAGTTGAGGACTTGTTGAGGACTTGTTTCTCAAACTAGACAATAATGTACTTGTCTGTACTTGTCTTCTTGCTCAGTTGTGCACCGGGGGCCTCCCACTCCTTTCTATTCTGGTTAGAGCCAGTTTGCGCTGTTCTGTGAAGGGAGAAGTACTCAGCGTTGTACGAGATATTCAGTTTCTTGCATGGAATAGCCTTCGTTTCTCAGGACAAGAATAGACTGACAAGTTTCAGAAGAAAGGTCTTTGTTTCTGTCCATTTTGAGCCTGTAATCGAACCCACAAATGCTGATGCTCCAGATACTCAACTAGTCTAAAGAAGGCCAGTTCTATTGCTTCTTTAATCAGTACAGCAGTTTTCAGTTGTGCTAACAATTGCAAAAGGGTTTTCTAATGATCAATTAGCCTTTTAAAATTATAAACTTGGATTAGCTAACACATGGCATTGGATCACAGGAGTGATGGTTGCTGATAATGGGCCTACGTAGATATTCCATTAAAAATCAGCCGTTTCCAGCTACAACAGTCATTTACAACATTAACAATGTCTACACTGTATTTCTGATTCATTTGATGTTATTTTAATGGACAAAAATGTGCTTTTCTTTCAAAAACAAGGACATTTCTAAGTGACCCCAAACGTTTGAACGGTAGTGTATATATTTATTTATTGAGGAGACATTTTCTAGAGCCAACTCAGGGTCAGGAATACAGGAGACAGTGGTTTTATCAGAGTAGAACATGTTATGTAAAAACCCTTCAGCAGAAACATTAAAAAAAATGTTTCTTAATTAAACCATGATTAGTGTTTTTCCGTGTCGTATCTCTAATACATCCTATAGGACAATTATCACTGAGATCATATGCAAATACTCCACTACACAAATATTTATGGGGGTTATTAGTAAGTATGAACTCAATCAATGAAGAGTTAACAGGGCCATGTGGGTTTTGAGATCAATTGCGTAAGATAAAAATCTATGCATATAAACTTAAATTGATCTGCAGCCAGGGATAGCTAATCCAGATTCAAATCCCCTAAAATGACCCAGTCCGAGGTCAGAACAGGTGTTAAACATTCAAAATATAACACCAATAGCATCCGTCATGGCAGCAGGGGGCAGTACATACCAGCAACAAATACAGGTGTATTTTGGTTTATCGACAACCAGGTCATCAAATTTGTTGGGAATAAAAATATTTATTTAATAAGTCACTTTCTGAGCACTTTTACAATTGGCAAATATGTATGGAAGGTTTCATTCAAATCAAAAGGGGTGTTGTCAAAAAGCATTTGAATTCTAGTGATTTATCCTGTTT
>NW_027032957.1:0-5490 GCF_034236695.1 Oncorhynchus nerka | reverse complement strand
TTTAGGACTAGTATTAACACTTTCCCCTGTTCAGTGACCTTGTTCTATCTTCCCCTGTTCAGTGATCATGTTCTCATCTTCCCCTGTTCAGTGATCATGGTAGACCCTCCAGCTTTGATGCAATGGGCTGAAGATGAATATAGAATAGAACGAGAATTAGAAGCAGGAATAGATTTGAACCAAATTGAACAGAACAGAACAGACTGTAGATTATACTGTATATAGATATATCAGACAGAACAGACTGTAGATTATACTGTATGTAGATATATCAGATAGAACAGAACAGACAGTAGATTATACTGTATATAGATATATCAGATAGAACATATATATCAGATAGAACAGACAGTAGATTATATTGTATATAGATATATCAGATAGAACAGAACAGACTGTAGATTATATTGTATATAGATATATCAGATAGAACAGACTGTAGATTATACTGTATATAGATATATCAGATAGAACAGACTGTAGATTATACTGTATATAGATATATCAGATAGAACAGAACAGACTGTAGATTATACTGTATGTAGATATATCAGATAGAACAGACTGCAGATTATACTGTATGTAGATATATCAGACAGAACAGACTGTAGATTATACTGTATATAGATATATCAGATAGAACAGACAGTAGATTATACTGTATGTAGATATATCAGATAGAACAGAACAGACTGCAGATTATATTGTATATAGATATATCAGATAGAACAGAACAGACTGCAGATTATACTGTATGTAGATATATCAGACAGAACAGACTGTAGATTATACTGTATATAGATATATCAGATAGAACAGACAGTAGATTATACTGTATGTAGATATATCAGATAGAACAGAACAGACTGCAGATTATATTGTATATAGATATATCAGATAGAACAGAACAGACTGTAGATTATACTGTATGTAGATATATCAGATAGAACAGACTGTAGATTATACTGTATGTAGATATATCAGATAGAACAGACTGTAGATTATACTGTATATAGATATATCAGATAGAACAGACAGTAGATTATACTGTATATAGATATATCAGATAGAACAGACAGTAGATTATACTGTATGTAGATATATCAGATAGAACAGACTGTAGATTATACTGTATGTAGATATATCAGATAGAACAGAACAGACTGTAGATTATATTGTATATAGATATATCAGATAGAACAGAACAGACTGTAGATTATATTGTATATAGATATATCAGATAGAACAGACTGTAGATTATACTGTATGTAGATATATCAGATAGAATAGACAGTAGATTATACTGTATATAGATATATCAGATAGAACAGACAGTAGATTATACTGTATATAGATATATCAGATAGAACAGACTGTAGATTATACTGTATATAGATATATCAGATAGAACAGACTGTAGATTATACTGTATGTAGATATATCAGACAGAATAGACAGTAGATTATACTGTATGTAGATATATCAGACAGAATAGACAGTAGATTATACTGTATGTAGATATATCAGATAGAACAGACAGATAGATTATACTGTATATAGATATATCAGATAGAAGCAGACTGTAGATTATACTGTATATAGATATATCAGATAGAACAGACAGTAGATTATACTGTATGTAGATATATCAGATAGAACAGAAAAGACTGTAGATTATACTGTATATAGATATATCAGATAGAACAGACTATAGATTATACTGTATATAGATATATCAGACAGAACAGACAGTAGATTATACTGTATGTAGATATATCAGATAGAACAGACTGTAGATTATACTGTATGTAGATATATCAGACAGAACAGACAGTAGATTATACTGTATGTAGATATATCAGACAGAACAGACAGTAGATTATATTGTATATAGATATATCAGATAGAACAGACTGTAGATTATACTGTATATAGATATATCAGATAGAACAGAACAGACTGTAGATTATACTGTAAATAGATATATCAGATAGAACAGACTGTAGATTATACTGTATGTAGATATATCAGATAGAACAGAACAGACTGTAGATTATATTGTATATAGATATATCAGATAGAACAGAACAGACTGTAGATTATACTGTATATAGATATATCAGATAGAACAGACAGTAGATTATACTGTATATAGATATATCAGATAGAACAGAACAGACTGTAGATTATATTGTATATAGATATATCAGATAGAACAGAACAGACTGTAGATTATACTGTATATAGATATATCAGATAGAACAGACAGTAGATTATACTGTATATAGATATATCAGATAGAACAGAACAGACTGTAGATTATACTGTATATAGATATATCAGATAGAACAGACTGTAGATTATACTGTATATAGATATATCAGATAGAACAGACTGTAGATTATACTGTATATAGATATATCAGATAGAACAGACTGTAGATTATACTGTATATAGATATTAGATAGAACAGACTGTAGATTATACTGTATATAGATATATCAGATAGAACAGACTGTAGATTATACTGTATATAGATATTAGATAGAAAATACTATATTATACTGTACATAGATATATCAGATAGAAAATACTATATTATATTGTGTATAGATATATCAGATAGAACAGAACAGAATGTAGATTATACTGTACGTATAAAACAGAATAGATTAGAACCGAATTGAACAGAATAGACAGTAGATTAATCTGTATATATATATATATATATATATCAGATAGAACAGAACAGACAGTAGATTAATCTGTATATAGATATATCAGATAGAACAGACTGTAGATTATATTGTATATAGATATATCAGATAGAACAGACTGTAGATTATATTGTATATAGATATATCAGATAGAACAGACTGTAGATTATACTGTATATAGATATATCAGATAGAACAGAACAGACTGCAGATTATATTGTATGTAGATATATCAGATAGAACAGACAGTAGATTATACTGTATATAGATATATCAGATAGAACAGACTGCAGATTATATTGTATGTAGATATATCAGATAGAACAGAACAGACTGTAGATTATACTGTATATAGATATATCAGATAGAACAGACAGTAGATTATACTGTATATAGATATATCAGATAGAACAGACTGTAGATTATACTGTATATAGATATATCAGATAGAACAGACTGTAGATTATACTGTATGTAGATATATCAGATAGAACAGACTGTAGATTATACTGTATATAGATATATCAGATAGAACAGAACAGACTGTAGATGATATTGTATATAGATATATCAATAGAACAGAACAGACTGTAGATGATATTGTATATAGATATATGATAGAACAGACTGTAGATTATACTGTATATAGATATATCAAAATAGAACAGAACAGACTGAACAGACTGTAGATGATATTGTATATAGATATATCAGATAGAACAGACTGTAGATTATACTGTATAGATATATCAGATAAAACAGACTGTAGATTATACTGTATATAGATATATCAGATAGAACAGACTGTAGATTATATTGTATGCAGATATATCAGACAGAACAGAACAGACTGTGATTATACCGTATATAGATATATCAGATAGAACAGAAGAGACTGTAGATTATATTGTATATAGATATATCAATAGAACAGAACAGACTGTAGATGATATTGTATATAGATATATCAGATAGAACAGACTGTAGATGATATTGTATATGATATATCAGATAGAACAGACTGTAGATTATACTGTATAGATATATCAGATAGAACAGACAGTAGATTATACTGTATGTAGATATATCAGATAGAACAGACAGTAGATTATACTGTATATAGATATATCAGATAGAACAGACTGTAGATTATACTGTATATAGATATATCAGATAGAACAGAACAGACTGTAGATTATACTGTATGTAGATATATCAGATAGAACAGAACAGACTGTAGATTATACTGTATGTAGATATATCAGATAGAACAGAACAGACTGTAGATTATACTGTATATAGATATATCAGATAGAACAGACTGTAGATTATACTGTATATAGATATATCAGATAGAACAGACAGCTAGATTATACTGTATATAGATATATCAGATAGAACAGACTGTAGATTATACTGTATGTAGATATATCAGATAGAACAGACTGTAGATTATACTGTATATAGATATATCAGATAGAACAGACAGTAGATTATACTGTATATAGATATATCAGATAGAACAATACTGTGATTATATTGTATATAGATATATCAGATAGAACAGAACAGACATGTAGATTATACTGTATATAGATATATCAGATAGAACAGACTGTAGATTATACTGTATATAGATATATCAGATAGAACAGAACTGTAGATTATACTGTATATAGATATATCAGATAGAACAGAACAGACTGTAGATTATACTGTATGTAGATATATCAGATAGAACAGACTGTAGATTATACTGTATGTAGATATATCAGATAGAACAGACTGTAGATTATACTGTATATAGATATATCAGATAGAACAGACTGTAGATTATACTGTATGTAGATATATCAGATAGAACAGACAGACTGTAGATTATACTGTATATAGATATATCAGATAGAACAGAACAGACTGCAGATTATACTGTATATAGATATATCAGATAGAACAGACTGTAGATTATACTGTATATAGATATATCAGATAGAACAGACTGTAGATTATACTGTATGTAGATATATCAGATAGAACAGACAGACTGTAGATTATATTGTATATAGATATATCAGATAGAACAGAACAGACTGTAGATTATATTGTATATAGATATATCAGATAGAACAGACTGTAGATTATACTGTATATAGATATATCAGATAGAACAGACTGTAGATTATACTGTATATAGATATATCAGATAGAACAGACAACTGTAGATTATACTGTATATAGATATATCAGATAGAACAGACAGTAGATTATACTGTATATAGATATATCAGATAGAACAGACTGTAGATTATACTGTATATAGATATATCAGATAGAACAGACAGTAGATTATACTGTATATAGATATATCAGATAGAACAGACTGTAGATTATACTGTATATAGATATATCAGATAGAACAGAACAGACTGTAGATTGATAATCGTATATAGATATATCTTAGTGATAGAACAATATATCAGATAGAACAGACAGTAGATTATACTGTATGTAGATATATCAGATAGAACAGAAAGACTGTAGATTATACTGTATATAGATATATCAGATAGAACAGACATGTAGGTGTATACTGTATATAGATATATCAGATAGAACAGACAGTAGATTATACTGTATATAGATATATCAGATAGAACAGAACAGACTGTAGATGATACTGTATACAGATATATCAATAGAACAGAGACAGACAGTAGATGATACTGTATGTAGATATATCTAGACAGAACAGACAGTAGATTATACTGTATAT
>NW_027032956.1:0-5489 GCF_034236695.1 Oncorhynchus nerka | reverse complement strand
CAGCCGCCGTCATTTTAGAGAATTTGGCAGTACGTCCAACTGGCCTCAGAACCGCAGACCATATGTAACCACGCCAGCCCAGGACCTCCACATTCGGCTTCTTCACCTGCGGGATCGTTTGAGACCAGCCACCCGGACTGCTAAGGAAACTGTAGGTTTGCACAACCAAAGAAATTCTTCACAAACTGTCTTAGGGAAGCTCATCTGCGTGCTTGTCGTCCTCACCAGGATCTTGACCTGACTGCAGTTTGGTATCGTAACCGACTTCAGTGAGCAAATGCTCACCTTCGATGGCCACTGGCACGATGGAGAAGTGTTCATGGATGAATCCCAGTTTCAACTGTACCGGGCAGATGACAACCAGCGTGTATGGTGTTATGTGGGTGAGCGGTTTTCTGATGTCAACATTGGGAACAGAGTGCCCGATGGTGGAGGTAGGGACAAGGAACACAGTTGCATTTTATCAATGGCAATTAGAATTCACAGAGAAACCATGACGAGATCCTGAGTTCCTGCTCTGGATTGATGTATACGTTAGCGTGTTCCAGTTCTAGCCAATATCCAATATCCAGCAACTTCGCACAGCCATTGAAGAAAAGTGAGACGACATTCCACAGACCACAATCAACAGCCTAATCAGCTCTATGCGAAGGAGATGTGTCGCACTGCATGAGACAAATGGTGGTCACACCAGATACTGAGTGGTTTTCTGATCTGAATCCATAGAATTTACTTCAATTGACTGATTTCCTTATATGAACTGCAACTCAGTAAAACCTTTGACATTGTTGCGTTTATTTTTGTTCAGTATAACTTTCTGTTGAGTTAGTATGCCAGATGTGTCAGTGTTTTCCAGAGTGGCAAAGCTCAAGTTAGTTATGTTACATGGTGGAATTAACTGACAAAAATGATTGACTCACCACAGTAGAGAAGACATATCTCTGGTCTTTCTCTTGGAGTAACAACAGAACATCTGACAGCAGCACAGCAAGAATATCTGAAATGAAAGGAGTTTCATTTTTAGACCTGTGTGAGATCAATGCAGACAGAAGAGGTCACTTCAGACTATGGAGATGCAGCCTGAGGAGAGGTAATCCTGTTACCTTTGAGTCTGCCAGAGGCAGCCTTGTGGTTGACGGTCCCATCGTGCAGCAGCCTGCGTCTGCCCAGGGCCAGGTCCTCTCCGCGGAACACATGGCCATCTTTGATCTTGCCCAGAGACTTGGGCTCCATCTTGTGGGCGATGTCTCGGAGACGCGAGGCCTTCTGATGGAGGTTGACCTGGGCATCAACGTGGACGATGCAGTCTTTGATCAGACCCAGAGACCTCGTCAGCTCCTCATGCTCCTCTGTGCCCACTGGAGGGAGGAAAGAAAAGACCCAGGTCAACTTCAGAAACAGTGGGTCGATTGCAACAAACGGGCAAAACTTAACATGGTTGAGGCTGTTCTGAGGGCAGAAGGCGGTGCAACTCAATAATAGGAAGGTGTTCCCGGTGCAACTCAATATTAGGAAGGTGTTCCTAATGTTTTTTTTTACTGTCAGTATGTGTGTGTGTTGCTCCCTCTTCTCTCCGCTCTCTCTCTCTCTATACTATTTCTCTGTTTTCCACACACAGCCTCTTTGGGGTGTGGGGGCACGTGGTGCAACTGTATTTGGAAGGTGTTCCTAATGTTTGGTATACTCAGTGCTAAAAATCATCTCCTCATGAACCATGCGTCAGATTCACTCCAGATTTTGTATTCTGACTTATGCTTGCACATAAAGGAAGATACTGTAGTTCCTAAATACTTGCTTTGTCATCCCACTGATATTGTGTCCTGTCATCCTGTGATCCACGTTCATTGCTGCTCACAGCTATATTTGTATTACTTATTGTTAATACTGTCTTTGGTGTGATTATCAATGCACAAGCACCTTTTAACCCACTCCTATCCGTGGAGGCTCCCCAGAGGAGGAAGTGGAGGACCATCCTCCTCAGTGAATCTCAGAAATTAAAAGTAAAATGTTTCAAAAGTTCTCCTTTTTCGAAGAAAACTATACTAAATATATTCACGTCACCAAATAATTGATTAAAATGTACTGTTTTGCAAGGAAGGTCTAGAGTAGCCTCACCAGCACTCTGTAAGGAAGCACCATGGTATAGCCGGAGGACAGCTAGTTTCCGTCCTCCTCTTGGTACATTGCTTTCAATACAAAACTGAAGAGGCTCGTGGTTCTCAGCCACTTCTATAGACTTACAAAGTAATTATCCTCTTCAGGATCGGACCCGTGTTTTCAATTTTAGCCTAAAATTACATAGCCAAATCTAACTGCCTGTAACTCAGGCCCTGAAGCAAGGTTATGAATATTATTGGTACCATTTGAAAGGAAACACTTTGAAATTTGTGGAAATGTGAAAGGAATGTAGGAGAACACAATAGACCTGGTAAAAGATAATACAATAAAAATGTTTAAATGCAAGATAAAGACCATGCATTATTCCAGTGCAGCTGCAATTTAGATTTTGGCCACTAGATGGAGGCAGGGTATGTGCAAAGTTTTAGACTGAACCATTGCATTTCTGTTCAAAATGTTGTATCAAGACTGCCAAAATGTGCCTAATATGTTTATTAATAACTTTTCATGTTCAAAACTGTGCACTCTCCTCAAACAATAGCATGATATGCTACTGTAAATGGGACAGTGCAGTTAGATTAACAAGAATTTAAGCTTTCTGCCAATATCAGATATGTCTGTCCCGGGACATTTTCTTGTTACTTACAAGCTCATGCTAATCGCATTAGCCTACGTTAGCTCAACGTCCCCTGGGGACCCACCGATCCTGAAGAAGCTATGACAGGGGTGTCAAAGTCAAATGGACGGAGGGCCAAATAAAAAAATCAGCTACAAGACGAGGGCCGGACTGTTCGAATGTTCATTGAAAATTTTTTAAATGACGCATATAGTCTAGTGAACCTAATTGAACCTACTGAAAACCTAACAAATATATTACAATATGATCAGATAAATAAAGCAATATTTTCTTATGGCTCTGTCAGTAATCTTTAATTTTCAACAGACACAAAAGACAAATTTCCTTTATATAAATATCCCCATAACATGAACATTAAATGAGAGAAACCGGTATTCAAGGCACCATCAGTAGACTATATTTTCTATTTTAGCAAAAGTGGGCTAAATTTACTTCAAAGAAAAAAACAATAATAGCAATTTTCTATCATCCACTCAACTGAAATATTTTAAAAATATAATTGGATTGAAATACAAAAAAATAAAGTGCAAAAATCTATTAATCAAAAACAACACTTTGTTTAAGGAGAAGTAACATGCAGTGAAAACAAATATTAAATTTTAACTTTTAAACTTGAACTGAGTAAAAACTCTAAATATGTGATTGCACAGTAATGTTCACTTGTTTGAGGTTGGGTGATACTTGGTGGTGTCCCATCTTTTCCACAAGTTCATCAATGTTCGAGGTAAGGCTCTGAGCTGAAGAAATCCTCAGGAATTGAGTGGAGGTGTTCAGCAGTAAGTCGACTTCTGTGTGATGTTTTGTTCAGGTTCATCAAAGAAAACAGTTGTTCACACAGGTATGTGCTGCCAAACATAGACAACGCTTGAGCAGCCTGGATGCGCAGCTGGGGCATTGTGCCGGGAGGAAGCGGGCGAACTCCGCAGCACCCACTGCGATATTTTGCCCTCAGTGCATCATTGCATTGAGGTCAATCAACTCCATTTGGAGGTTTGGTGGTAGAGCTTTCCACGTCAACAGCAAATGGGTTACGAAGCAGTTCCAACCTGCTTTTGTGTACCTCAAAGATCAGCAAATCGGCAGTAGAAGTCAGCGGCAAGCTTATACCTATTTTATCAGTCAATGATGCTGAGGAACGCACTGGTAGAAGCTTCTCTTCATGGTCTGGCAGCTGGGAAAGTGGCTCAAATTTTCTTTCAGCATCTGCGTCTCCCACAGAGTCAGTTTGGTTTTAAATACCTTCACTGTACTGTACATATCAGAGATGACACGATCCCAATCCTGCAGCTGCAAGTTTATTGCATTCAGATGACTCGTATATCACACAGAAAAGCCATTTCACACAGAACATTTCGTCTCGGAGTTGTGTTGTGTCTTTCCCTTTGCTGTCCAAGAACAGACAAATCTCCCTCCATGAAACTCAGGAAACATCTATGAAGCACTGCTTTCCACTGGCTAGCCGTCGCACTCTTCTATGTGATAGGGCAAATCACCATGCTCCGTTTCTAGCTCCGTCAGAAATGCCCTTGGGCTGGCGGTGATTCAGGCCTTTGGTCTCTGATAAAGTTAACTATGCGTGGTGATTGCTCATTACCTACTCCATTTCAAGGCTTTACATGCTAGCAGCTACAATGGTGTATGATACATATGATAAAGCTGTCCAGCTCCATGTCGGCGTTTTCCATCTTCATCTTTTCCGATTATCTTAAGCCACCAGTCCGCTCCTGTGTCCATCCCTAGGGTGCTCCGTCGGTTGTCAAACCCCGAGTTTTCCCAAGGCAGCTCCAACTCTCATTTTTACACATCTTCGGCACCTCTTCCTCTGGAAATCCTTCCCCGTAGTTGCAGCGTACATGGGACAGTAAAGCCGAGAAAGCCTCCTCTGTCAGCAGGTTTTGAGTCCACTCACAGCGGATGAAAATTGACAACTGGGCAATGTCAGAAATGTGGTGCTCTCATCCAGCCAAGAGACTATGCAATAAAATCTTTCCCTTTTCACAAGCTGCTCTTTTAGATTGATGGACAACTGGTCTACTCTCTCGGCAATGGTGTTTCTGCTCAGACTCACATTTAAAAGAGTTGCCTTTTTTCCTGGGCAAACTTCGTCACAAACTTTAATCATGCAGTTTTGATGAAATCCCCTCCAGTAAATGGCCGGGCTGATTTAGCGATCTCTTCTGCCAAAATAAAACTGGCCTTGACAGCAGCCTGGCCTTGTGATTTGGCTTTTTTGAACAGAGCCTGAGATTTGAGGCCTCGTTTTAATTCCTCTGCCTTTTGTAGCCTTTGTTCCATGTCCATATTCTTGTTTTGTCCGCGTGTTTAGGTTTCATAATGTAAGTCTCAGGATTATCTCTTTCAGTTACCATCACACTTTCTCCACACAGAAGACACACAGGTTTTCCAGCTACAGCCGTGAACATATATCAGTGTCACCTTGTTTAGAACCGGTTCTCCAGTATCACCTTCAAGTTTTGCCATTTTTGATAGGTATCTGAAGTTAATTTTATATGTGATGCTGACGGCTACTGTGCCAATAAATATTGAAATGAAGCAGCCTACTGCTCGGTGCGTCACCTTGCATTGTGGAAATGTAGTATTGGTGCGTGTAAAAGATCTGCGGGCTGCCGGCTTGCTGCGGGCGGTTCTAATAATAAATCAAGATCATCCCAGGGGCCGTAAAAACCTTCTTGCGGGCGGATGTGGCCCGCGAGCCTTGACTCTGACATATGTG